>NC_061115.1:124749389-124984350 GCF_002878395.1 Capsicum annuum | reverse complement strand
ACAGAAATTACACAGTTCATATGCAGTACTTTATATGCTGTATATATACAGGTCCTATATAGTAGTTACACAGTCTGTACATAGGTCATATGCAGTTCATATACAGGTCCTATACAATAGTTACAATATTATATGAAGTATTTATGCAAATTTATACCAATATTCAGTATATATGCAACATTTATTCAGTCCCTATACAGTTGTTACACAGTTTAAACACACTATTTCTACAATTTTATACATTTATCCCAACCAGAAATAGAACTTATATATTGTTGTAATAATGTATTTATATATTCAAAATATAGAGGTGCTATGTATTTGCTAATTAATTCAAAAGACAAATACTAGTACTTATATATATTCAAACTGTATATAGGTATTATACATGATTGACACAGATGATAAGCAGTTTTATTAAGCATTATAGCAGAAAAATTACACCCCCCAGCTCAGATGAGTTGATTAGTCCACCTCACCAGAATGTGGCCAAATGAAACACATCATAATGCACAGATTTCTATAAGAGTAGAGTGCATTTGAAGTAAAATAATATTGTTGCTATCACATTGCTATGAAAAGAATAGTCTTTTTTCAAGAAAAAAATGGGAAAGATAAAAGTGTTCTTGCAGTATCCTATTAGATTCTTGTTGGAGCATTTCCACATGTTCTTCGATTGTGTCATATTTTTCCACAGTGCCCACATAAAATTTGTTGCTTAAAGTAGTCCATAATTTCCTTTCCTCGATTGTTCTTTTTTGGTATTCCTGGTTTTGGTTTCTAAATTGGTGGTAGTATTATATTAGTTGATATCTCTGCTGGGATGTGCCAAGTTATTTCATTAGGAAGTGATATAACTGGAAGTTCATATGCTTTCAAGAAGTTTTCTCTTGTGTAATATGGAGCACAATAGCTTTGTAAGTCCATATGCGTATAAGTTAGGACCGTCATAGCATGTGGACACATCTACTTGAAATTATACACAGGAACATTTTTTTCATGCATGCAAATAATGTTTCATTTTCTAGTTTCATCAATGACTACATAAGAATAGTGAGTAGAACCCATCACTTGCAATGTACAAATATATTAGTATAGTGTATGTAAGTGTCTGTGAAGTAGAAATAAGAAGTAATACCTTCATTTTATTTGATAGAATGAGATTTTTCCTCATTATTATATTGTATTTGTTTCCGAGTTTTGTAAATGTTGCTTCTGAATGCTGTCTATACTCATTATTCCATCTCATTACCAGATCTATCATAAATTATAGGAACTTTTTAATTGGCAGGTCTCTTGCATCTCTATTTGCTGAATTTAGGGATTTCGCTATGTTTGAAGTCATGAACATCGACCTGTTGACATGGGCATGAGCTATGAACCATTTTTCATAGCCTATATCAAACAGATACTCCTTCACCCTATTATCAATTTTGTTTATGTCTTCCATAAGCCGATCAAAGTCTGCCTTTATGTATGTTCTGGCCATTGTAAAGAAGATCCCCTTTAATTGCTTTTGATTCATCTTAAATCTACCCTTGATGTTGTTCCATAGATGGTAGATGCATATACAGTGAGCCACATTTAGATATACAAGTGCAGCAGCTTTTAATATGCTGTCATGACTATTAGATACTATGCACATGCCTTCTCTTTCACCAAAAGCAGTGTTAAACATGCGAAAAAACCATTCCCATGAAACATCATTTTCAAAATCAACAACAGCATATCCTAGTAGGAAAATATTTCTTGATTAAACAAGTGGGAAAGTGTCTATCAGTGTATACCAGCATATACATAATTTTGTCTAAAAAAATTTCATAAAACTCACCTGCTGCATCCAAAACACTAGCAGACAACATTGTTCCCTTGTATGCAGATTTCAGAAAAGTTCCATCAACAACAATGATAGGCATACAATATCGCCAGCCCCTAATTGATGTGCTCAACGCAATAAAAGCATATAAAAAGTGATTGTCCTCCGTTTTGTGTAGTTTTGTGAATGATCCTGGATTTATTGTGTTTACCATGAATAGGTAAGATGGTAATTTAGCATAAGATTCACGCAAGGAACCTCTGACCAGTTCAAGTGCTTTTTCTTTGGCTCTATATGCTTTTTTGTAGTTTATCCTAATTCCGTACAAGTTTCTCATTTCTTCCATGATCTCTGCTAGAGTGTATGTTGACTTTAGATTTAGAAAGTTGTGCTTCACCATTTTAGCAATGGTTAAAGAAGTAGCATGCCGTTGTAAAAGCATTCTGTCCGCAATTGGACAAGTGTGATCATCGACAAATTTGGTTACCATGAAAACTTCTGAATTTTTTTGACTTGAAGATCTAAAAGTCCAATTGCATCTCTGATTGATACACTTAAGATAGTACCTAGATATATTTATATACAATAAATGTATATGCAGTACACTGTTCATATCCAATATATATGCAGGTGCTATACAGAAATTACACAGTTCATATGTAGTACTTTATATGCAATATATATACAGGTCATATATAGTAGTTACACAGTCTGTACACAGGTCATATGCAATTTATATGCAGTATTTATGCAAATTTAAAACCAATATTCCAATAAAATATAAAACTTACACATTGTTGACACAGGTCATATAAAATAGTTATATAGTCTAATATCCAATATATATGCAGGTGATATACAGAAATTATACAGTTCATATGCAGTATATATACAGGTCATATATAGTAGTTACGCAATCTGTACAGAGGTCATATGCAGTTTATATGCAGTATTTATATAAATTTAAAACCAATATTCCAATAAAATATAAACTTACACATTGTTGACACAGGTCATATAAAGTAGTTATATAGTTATACCTTGATGATGATGATCTTTTCACCTTAAATTGGAATTTCTCATGGATTGCATAATGTTTCATCACACTTGATATTGTATTTTTATCCATGTACAGATGCCCTTCTTCAACATCTCTATAAAGTGGATCCTTAATTATCGATTCGGTCTGTTCTTCCATTTCTTCATCTTCAATTGTATAATCAAAAATAGGTATCGGATGAACTTGAATAGCAATCGGAGATGTTTCGATCAAATTTCCAATTGAGGATTCTCTATTTTCAAATGTGTTTTGTAGTGTTATATACAATGGAAATTCATTTATATCCAAATTTTTTTTCTTCATCTCCATATAAAGTCTAACACTCATATCATTGTAAATAGTCATAGATCCACTCTTTACAATGTATTTTACTGTCATCAAACTAGAATTTTGCTCTAGATTCTACTGCTTATATAGTTCATCAACAAAATATTCGTACCTGCAATCCGAATTCAAAAGTACTCCATTGATTGTAAACTTTTCAAACTGTACATCACTTAACCACTCTCCTTCGTATTGTAGCATAATTGGAACTAAAATCGAACTTGAAGCCATAATTTCGTATCAACTAAAGCTAATTGGGAATGAAAAAAACTTTTTGAAGCTAATTGACGGAGGATATTGTATATTTATATACAATTTATGAAGGTATTTTAAGGTAATATGGTGTATTTGAAAGAGGGTTTGTGAGATTTTAATGGAAAGGAATCCTGAGGTAAAATTGGGGAAGGAAAATGTGAGTTTCAATTGAAAAGGAAAGAAATATACTATGCTATTTTTGCGGCTTCTTAGCGGTGATTAGAAGATGGCTAAAATATGATATTATTTTAATGTCTATTAAGTGAAAATTTAAAACAGGGGCTATTTTTGTGGAATAAGTTTTAGGAGAAGGGCTAGTTTTATCCTTCTCCCTATATTTATCGTGATAAGTGCCACATTTAGCAATAGAAGTGCACAAATGATCCCCATCCATAGTCCCTAGAAGATGAACATAAATCAAAGACAAATATGAGATTTGATTATGGATAGCTTGGTGGTGGTGGTGTGGGGGGGATGCTAAAAGAGTAATAAAGATGTACCATGCCTCCAGTACGTAAAACAAATGCAAGGAGAATAGGAGAAGGTAATCCCACAACATAATAAGCCCCAAGATTGATAAATGCAGAGAGTTTTTGCCATCCACATCCTCCTAGCAGCCCCTGAAAAAAATATGCAAAATGAGTATAATATTCTAGCATGTAACTTCTTGTTGTTCTTGCTCGAGCTAACAGAAGAGTCAAGAACACATGGAAGCCATCCAAGAAATCAGATAAAGCAAGCAGAGGCAAAATCTTGGCAACATATCTGATCACTTCTTCTTCGTTGCTGTATAGCTTCCCCCATACAAAACGAACCAAAATTGTGGTGGTAGCGATTATCAATCCTACTGAGATGGCAATTATTACAACAACATGTAAAGCTAATTGTGCTCCTTGTGGAAGACCAGCCCCCAATTCATTTGAAACTCTTGTGCTGATAGAAACATTCAGTTAAAGTCCATATTGAAAGGAAAAGTCGATGCCATTTCTTTCAGCATTGAATTACCTTATAGCACCACCAAGTCCAACTGAAACCATGTACACCATCCAACAAGTATTGAGACTGAAGAGAATTTCAAAGAAATTGTGTAAAGATAGTTTGTTGATCTTTACTTGTTCTAAGAAGCAAACTAAACAATGAGCTTGATATTTGTAACACGGACCTTACCGATAACACTGATGTCTCTAATTTAGGATTAGGAAGAAGTCCAGATAACAGAACAACCATCTCAAATGACCAATATTCAAAGCTGAAATCAGAGCGATAATACGTAAAAAGGTGAGTTACTCCATTATAGATATGGGCAGCAATATATTGGAAAGAGTAAGAATATTTAAGTCTGAAGTTGAAGTAGAAAGGGAAAGGTGGAGGCTTAATAGGTCAAAAAATCTTCAGCATAAGCACGTCAACGAAGTAAAGTACGTTGCAAATTCATATGATGATTTAGTAGAAGTTAAACGATTAGTGGAAAAAAAATGAGATTAAACTTGCCAGATCATAACTGCTGAAGGAATGGCAAGCTTGATTAAATCTAGAACGTTGTCCAAAGCTTCTTCCGAAAAACCAGTCCAAGTTTTTCTGTTAGCCGGGGAAAATTTAACATAACCAGCTAACAGAAACACATTAACCCAATACGAAATGGTATTAACCAAAGGAGCCCCCTTGCTTCCAAGACCAATCTTGAACACGCAAAGCCAACATATAAGAATGTGTAACAAAGCCGTGAAACCAGAGGTCAACATCATGGGCATCACTATGTTCTGAGTCTGTAAGAATCTGTTGAGGCATTGAAGTATGCCATAGGCAAAAAGGCCGGACATCATCCATCGATTAAATTTTCCTGCTTCGTTAGATATATCACGGTCTTGACCACAAGCAATGAGAATTGTGCTGGTGTTGAACCATATCAGTAAAAGCAAAATGCAAAAGGAAAGAAGAACTAGCATTGCTCTTTGTGTGTAAATACCAAGCAAGTGGTATTGCTTAGCTCCATAGGCTTACCCACATAGTGTTTCTAGAGCACTTCCCATTCCTAACTACCAAAATTTTTGAATGAAAGTAAGTTCAGAAATACATGAAGGAGTATAATGAAACTTTTGGAAGTGGAAAACTCCAAGAAGAACTAAAACTTCAAGATAATGAAGGAACTAGCACCCAATTAGCTCATTCCGGCACAGAGGTAGGTGGATTTTGCACATTCTGTGAGTTCAACTGAACCTAACTATAGATTTGAACAACTTTTACATATAACAAAAAGCTGGGGAATTCCCCATCTCTGAGTGTGATTCAAACTACTGGTTTATGTAAGAATGAAAAGGACAACCCAATGCACTAAACCTTTCCCTATTGCACGGGATCTGGGGAAGGGCTGAACCACAATGATTTATAATACGCAGCCTCACCTTACATTTTTGCTAGGGGCTGTTTCCACATCTTGAACCCATGACCTCCTGATCACACGGCGACAACCTTATTAGTTACTCCAAAGTTACCCTTCGAACTATTGATTTATGTATTTGATTTGGAACTAGTTAATTAGATTTGCAACAAATCCTATGAATCGATCACAGGTCCAATTTGAGTACCTATGTAAGGTAACCTCAACGCGAGATATGAAGAGTAACAACAAGTGATTGAGTTAAGTAGTCCCTCATATATAATTATTGACTCGAGAGATATAGTAATATAAAAAAGACAAATTTGTTCCAAGCATCAAAATCACACAAATTAATATATTATGAATCTACTAACTTTAAATCATGTATTCGCCTATGTTCGAGCTACGTACAAATCCAATCAATAATCATTTTGACATGATTTGAACAAACAATAATAGACAACACATGTTATCACATTTTGAATCCACTAACTCTAGATCATAGATCGTGAATGCAAACATGTAGCCAGTGGCAGAGCCACCTTATGCTAAGAATGACACTCGAAAAATTAAGCTGTTTAGTTAGGTCAAGTTTTAATTTTACGTATATACTAGTATACATACTCGCGCGATGCGCGAATAATATTCAAGTAATATTTCTGATTGCTTCATATTGAAATGTCTCGTTTGAACTTGTTAAATTACATATCTCAATACAATCATTTATCATACCCATCCACCCCTACCCAATTCCCCCATAGCTAATCAAATTTATACGGAAAAACAATCATCTAATTGTAAGCAAAAATTATGTTTCAGATTTTCCTTGATAATATCATTCACAATTAAAAGATGGTGGATTGTTAATAGTCTTACCCCCCCCCCCCCCCCCCCCCCACCCTCAAATCAAGTATATATATTAGTAAAAATAATCATATAATTGTAAAAATATTTTTATGTTTCAGATTTTTTAATCATACGGCTACAATTTAAAATTTTCAGATTGTCAAAAATAATTTAAATTTTTATTTTGTTGTCCCTCCATATCTTCCGTACAAAATTTTATAAATAGTAACATTTGTAGGATGATTTCTTCATTATATTCTCAAAAAATCATTTAAATTTCCTCCCCCCCACCCCCCCCCCCCCCAAATCCTCCATGTATATCTTTTCTATTGCTATGATTACCTTACTTTTTCTAATTTGACCTTGAATTAGATTATATTTTGTGTTACACACGTAAGCAATTTAGTTTTCTTCTCTCTAATCTCAAAATATAAAATAAAAATAGATAAATTTTGTTATGCATGACAAAATATATGAAATATAGATTAGAATAAGATTTCAAAACAATATATTTTGTTAGAAGTGGTTATAATTTAAGATTTAAGTCAAACATTTTCACATTTATCAAAATATGAATTTATCTCATATATTTGACTTAAATTTTTTTCTATTTTTTAAATTAAATTCAAAAAAAATTACTAACATGTCCTTATAACTAAAATGAATTCCATAATGCATGTAATTTTTTTTGAATATGAATTTTAAAGTAGAAAGTAAAATCATGAGTTTTATTCTAAGAAAAAGAATTTTAATATATAACATATGTGCATTATGTTTAATTAACTCCAAGTTACATTATTAAATGTACTTTCTTAGATTGTAATTTAACATTCAATGATTATGGCTCAATCCCAGTTACTAAAAACTATTTCATTTAGTCTTTTAAATTTTTATTTTTATTTTTATACTAAACATAATCAATTAAAAAATAAACAAATAGAGTTGTAGATTTTTAAGTAAAATCAAGGAAAGAGTAAATCAACTGAAACCTAAATACCTGCAAATTTTATTTTATAATCTTCACAAAAAATTTATTTTATTTAATAGTATAATGCTTCATAAAGTTATCCTTCTACTTAAGATTGCATTATTAAAGTAAGTATCTAAATAATTAATTTTTATAAAATTTTATTTAAATAAAAAAGAGAATTTTAGTCATCAGTTCGAATTAAAATTAGTACAGTAATTACTTTTATTATTGAGCTACCATGAAAATGATGATTTGAATTTTAATAAATCAGTCATTCTTTTGCAATAAGAAGAAGATGAAAAATAAGATAAAAAATGTTATACATGCCATTAAAATTTAAAATAGTAAAATATCTAAATATTTTAAAACTGCAAATTCACATGATTATTTTTATCTTCAGATTGTAATAAACTAATATAGATAATGTCATCTTTTTCTATTCTTTAATAACCAAGTTAAAAGAGAAAAAGAAAGAACAAAAATTAATTTTCTAAAAATAATTTATATGTATACGCGCATAAATTTAAAGCATGAATATTTTTATTATTTTATATGTTTACAAATACAATATTTCTCTTTATTATTTAAATCATAATATATGTTTCTTTTAATATTTTTACATTTACTGTTTTATTTTATTTTCTTATTTATGCTAGGCTAGTTCTCTTCGTTTAGTTAATTTTATATAAAAATATTAAAACATATCTTCTTTTTACTTGTATCTTTTTTTTTTTTTTGTTACCTTTCATTCATATTTTCACTATAAAATATTTTATTTTCACCGTCAAAATAATTGAGTTAAAATATTACAAATTATATAAAAATAATATTTATTTATTTTAAATTTTTTCCAACCATTTTAGAACCTGCAATTTGCTTTGTCATGAACTACAAAAATTGTTCATAAGCATAAAATTTTAAAGTTATGAATAATAATTTTTCATTATATTCCTCAATCAAATCTCGAACTTAAACTCTAATAATCAAAGTTTACTTAAAATAACAATTACTTAGTCTAACATTGTGTAATAATAATTTTAAGAATGTATTTAATTACTTTTACAAAATTATAATAAAAAATATCACTTACTTGAATTTCAGACCCGAATATAATAAAAATAGTTGTTAAACATCATCATCATCTGCATATAAAAATAAAAGGTCAAATCAAATAAAGTTATTTTTAAAAATAAAGAATGTAATAAGTAAATTCATAAATAAACCTAATAATCAGTAATCAATAATAGAAAGAAGAAAACATCACATAGCAAAATATGAGTGAATATATATAAGAGAGATTATGAAGGAAAAATTCTATTCCAATTCAATTTTCATTTAAAAATACAACTTCAAATATCCTTATCCTTATTATCTTAATTTGAATTAAGAGAAATATTTGAATTCAAATATTATTATCCTTATCTTTTTAAAATTTGACATGCTTACCTTAAATATATCCTTGAATTCAAAGAAAAATTTGAAATCAATGAGATTAATTCATATTTTTTTTTATAATAAATACTAACAAAATAAAAAGATTAAATTTAATTCTTTTCCTTATTGCTAATATATTGAATGTCAAAAATAAAATAATTACTTTCCCATCACAAAACAAATTTATTTTTAAAAAATTAAAAACACTTCCGCACAATTACTAAAAACGATTGCCAATAAACTTCCAATTTTTAAAACATCGTTTACAACATTAACAAAGAATGAGGAATTCTTTTAACAAATATTCATAAGTTTATCAATATAAAGCTATGTGATAACATTTAAATTTTTTTTAAAAAGTTTTTCTTTAATTTTTATATTTATCCATTATCCTAATCGGTGAAAGATTTTGAATTGGATAAACTTCTATATCATTAGCCTATTTCTTTTTTCTCCATCATTATGAAATTATATTATTATTATTATTATTATTAAATTACTATAGCTTCATCTTTAGATTAACATTTAAATAAATTATTTTTAAATATATTATATAAAATTTAAATTTTAAAAGAAATAAAATTATAAAAGAGTAGAAGTTTATTTAGAACATAAAGATAACATTTAATACAATTCATATTTATATTATAATTTATATTTGAATTGAAAAAATGATTTGAAATCAAACTCAATGTGACATATTTCATCAGAGTAAATAACATATTATTATTGTTGTTGTTGTTGGAAGTTAAGAAATTAGAATTCAATTTCAATACAAATTCTATTTATATTCAAATTCAAATATCACATCTTATCATTTCTTATAAGAAGATCAATATATTATTCTATCCTTATCCTTAGATTTTTTCAAATAAAATTCATGCTTATCCTATAATCTATAAAATTGTTATTGTTATCATATTATTATTAAAACTACTACTTACCAAAACAACGTATTACTACTGCTAAAACTACAATTTATTTATTTATTTATTTATTATTACTTTTATTATAATTATTGTTATTATTTATTTAATATAATTCAATTTTTTTTTAATTATTATTATTATTATTATTATTATTATTATTATTATTATTATTATTATTATTATTATTATTATTCCCACCACTACAATTACAATTACTACAACTACTATGACGTTCTTTAAAAAAATTAGAATTGCTGTTATGGTTTTTATAAAAAGATATTATTATTATTATTATTATTATATTTTTAATAAAAGTCTTGTCTAGGCGTAAGTTTTTTTTTTTAAAAAATTTACTACATCTTTTTTATTGGGTTAAAAAGTTGTTTTAAATGACCCACGTTTCTTTATTTTTAAATTTACTGCATCTTTTGAAAGTTTCAAACTTTCTAATATTTTTTAATTTAATTTTTTATCACAACATCATTAAATATTGTCTTAAAAATTATCACGTGGCTAATTTAATAACTTGACACGTGAAATTTTGTCTAAGCCTAAGTTTTGCTTTTATATATATATAGATATAGACAAAAATATCTATCTAATTTTCAGCAAAGTTTATCTTAATCTAAAGAGTAATTTTAAAAATAAATTATCTTTAAAAGTACAATTTATTTTTTTATAGCTTCAATTTAAAAGTACATAAAATGTTTCAAACTAAATAAGTTTTTGTTAACTTTACTTTTACGTGTACACTATTTTTAGAAAACTTTATCTTTTGTACACTATTTTTAGAAAATGTTATCTTTAAAAATAAATGTTATATTTTTATAATTGTAATTTTAAAGTATAAAAAACGTAGAATATTCATCTTAAAGATATCATCTCTCAAAATACTTACGTATAATTGATTTATGTTTAATTCTTTTTTTTTATCTTTAAAATAAATAAACAATCTATATATAGCGGGAGAGGATGGAAAATTACGTGAGGGGTGAAGAGTTTAAGTTGGTTTGGATTTGTTAGTTTTTCTTTTGGTCTTTCTTCCTATATTATCATTTTCTTTTATACTATTTTTTTTTAGAAAAAAATTAAAAGTGTCCTTATCATATTATTATTATTATTATTATTATTATTATTATTATTATTATTATTATTATTTTAATAGTTTTTTTATATTTCCCTAATATGTAAATAAATAATATTTAAATATATTTTATAACATTTAAATTTTATAAGAGATAAGTTTGAAATAACTCTTTAATTGTTTATTTCTATTTTTAAGATAATGAAAATCTTTTTTGTAAAAAGATAATTTATTCAAATTCAAATACTTAATTTTTTAATTCAAAATTTTACTACAATATTTTTAACTTTGTCTTAAAATATTTTTTATATTGTCTTAAAAATTACCACGTGACTATTTTAATAGCTTAACACGTGACATCTTGTCTTGCTTATGTTTTTCTTTTATATATATATAAATTATTATTATTATTATTATTATTATTATTTATATAGTTTTGTTTATCTTTCCCTAATATGTAAATAAATTATATTTAAATATATTTTATAACATTAAATTTTATAAGAAATAAGTTTGAAATAGTATATATCTATTAGAACTCTTTAATTGTTTGTTTCTATTTTTAAGATAATGAAATTCTTTTTTGTAAAAGGATAATTTATTCAAATTCAAATACTTAATTTTTTAATTCAAAATTTTATTACAATATTTTTAACTTTGTTTTAAAATATTTTTTAATATTGTCTTAAAAATTGTCACTTGGCTATTTAATAGCTTGACACGTGGCATCTTGTCTTGCTTATGTTTTGCTTTTATATATACTAGTTCAGTGTACGTGCTTTGCATGTGATTTTTATGTCAACTAATAAAGTTGTCTTATACTCCCTCTGTTTCATAATAAATGAATTGTTGGATTTTGACACACAGATTAAGAAAAAAAACATTAAAGACATAAATTTAACTAAACTTTCCATTTTTAACCAAAAAAAAGAAAAAATTTACCTTGTAATACCTTTCAAAAATTAATTGACTGTCAAATCATAAGGGTAAATTTGAAAAAAAAAAATCAATGATTCACTTATTTTGAAACACCAATAAATACCCCAACAATTCACTTATTCCAAAACGGAGAGAGTATTATTTAAGCCGAAAATTAATAAGTTCTAAATCGAAAGAATAGACAATAACCCTTAATAAGCGCCAAATCGAAAGAGTCGATTACAATCCTAAATTTTTAGGTTCATCATTTAAATAAAATAAACTTCATATCAAGATTCACTATGAACGTATACTTCAAATTCAATAAATAAGATTAGTTAAATATCCAACTATAATACTAACGAATAATATATAAAAATAAAAGCTTAATAACATAATCGTAACTAAGTCACATTTAAACAAAAACAGAAACTAAAGGAAAGAGATAAACCTTTGACTTTTATAGGCTACTTTATTCTGCAACAATATTTTTATCGTCAATTTTTCGATCACAAAATTTCAACTGAAAGAAGAACACATGCAATATCAAAAATAGAGAATTCAAGGTCAATTATTAATTATGGGTAATTCATATATAATCTTTAAAACTATTAACTAAAAAAAATAAAGAAAGACAACATTTCAGAAAATAACTTGAGCTAAAACTAAAATGTGAAGAAAGAGTAAAAATAAAAGTGGAAGAAGCGTATGCATGCTTCTTGTAAATTTTGTTTCAAAATATTACTTATATAGAACGTAGAAATCCTTTTTTACATAAGGTAAAATCTGAATTGATTTAGAAGTATTACATGTTACGAATTCGTATCTAAATTAAATAATCAAAACTAAAGAGTTATAAATCAAATTAATTATGAATTGTTTTATATCCCAAAAACATGAGAAAAAAATACACCATATTTAACTAATATGATACATCAAAAGGTTGAAAAAGACCATTTCAAAGTCTATTAGCATTTTCAAAGTCTATTAGTTTGTACGAAAATATCATTAGAAATTTGAAAGTAATAATTATTATAATTTCATCCAAAATTCTATCAGTATTTTTCTCTTATTTTTCTTACCTTATATTTTAGAATTTCTTTCTTACCATATATTTGAAGATTCTTTTTCCATTTATAAAAAGAAAAAAAGTACCAATATTAGTACTCCATATATTTTGCTCTTGCCATATATTGTAGGATTCTTTAATTTTTTAATAATTTATTAAAAAATGGTGAAATGACTATTTTGTCTATTGTGGAATTTTTTAACGAAGGACAAAAAATTTAAAACACTTTTTAAGGGGTCTTCACACTTTTAGTAGTCAAATGTATGTGCGTTGCACGTGTGTTTTATGTCAAGCCGTTAATTAACATAAAATGATATTGAAAATAACAATTGACTTTAAATAAATATAATTTCTATGCATTATAAATCAAATATAATAATTCAAACTTGCGAGTTAAATTCTATTCTTGAGATTTATTGATAAAAGTAGGAGAGAAACCTTCAAAAAATAGTTAAACTGAGTGCTACTAATTTCTCGGAGGCGATGTAACACGACGCTAGGACAAGACCCACAATTTGTTCCTTAAAATTTTATGACAACACAAACTCGCTTGGATTTAAAAAAAAAAAAAAAGATTTCCCTTACATTATCATCTAGAAATCATATAGGGTTTGGGGAGAATAATGTGTACGTTGATCTAACCTTTTTCTTATAGAGGAGGAGAGATTGTTTCTGATAAACCCGCAATTTCAAACAGATGAAAAAGACGACAATTATAAAAAATTTCAATAATAACTCGTTTAGATTATATTTTACCCTTTGAGATAGAATTTTTTTTCTAACATATAATTTGCATTAAAGATATTAACGAAAAGAAATTTTTAAAAAATGACGATAATAAATGCAAGAAGACACTTGAATCAAAATTAAAATAAGAAGAAAACCTAAAAAGAGAAAAAATGGCATATTTTTTCTAATTTAGTTTGATCAAAATATAAAGAAGAAGTTATTGTCGTATAATAAGTAAAATAATAACTTATATAAAAAAATTGTAAAAAAATAGGTGTTGTAGTTGTGTTAGAAGTCATTAATTTTTAAAATATATAAATAAAAATTTCCAAAAATAAAAACTAATAAAATTTATAACTATGGCAAATCTGTTTTTCCAAAAATATAAGGAGGCTACGATTTTTTTTTCTTTTTAAAGTTATCAAAGTCAATTTTAAACCTAAACAAAATAAGACACACCAAAAATAATATTGATAGTGTAAAAAATTATTTTTTTTAATTCTTCTATTTTAATTTTTTTTCCTAATTGAGTTCTTTTCTAGTTCTTTATTTTAGGAGTCTTTTATAATACAAAATTTTTTATAATTGAGTTCCTTTTTAGTTCTTTTATTTTAGGAGTCTTTTTATAATAAAAAAATATTAATTGATTCTTCTTCCTATATATTTTAGGAGTTTAGTCAATATTATAAAAATAATTATATAAAATTAGATGAAAAAACGAAAATACTATTTTGTCTAAAGCAAAACTTTTAATGAAGGATAAAAAGTTTAAATTACTTTTTTTAAAATTTTTTACACTTTCAATAGATTATAGATATAGATACTATTTGTTGACTTCCCTTATTTTCTACTTGCGTCTACTTTTTGTTTTATATGGTCCTTAGTAAAATTCGTGGCTCTGCCACTACGTCCAACATACAAATTCAATCAATAACCATTCAGTAGGATTTGAGCAAATAATAGCAACTAACGAAAGAGCTTAATTTACCAAAACACTGAATCCAGAGACTGAAGCAAAAGAAGTAGCCATGGAAGCACCAGAGAGAGCCAGTTCTCCCAAGTGACCAACAAACATGATACTAATAACTTGCAGACAATACTGCAGAATATTAACTACTATAAGAGGGACAGCAAGTCCTAGTTGCCTTTTTATTTCTTCAATGATCTGTCCTCCATAATCTTCTTGTTCATGTGCTTCTTTATTAGTATCAAAATCATGGCCTGTTTCTTGGTTTGACACTAATGAAACTTGTACACTTGAACTTTGACCATCCATTTTTGCCCTTTTTTTCTTGTTGATTCAAGAAATATGGTCCAACAAAGTAAGAGGGGTCTGCATCATCAATTTACTGGTTGACCATTTTGCGGACACAATATACTACTCCGTCGAATCAATTTGTTTGTCCTTCTTTCTTATTCGTTTATAAAAAAATGTCTCTTTTCTTTATCAACATTCTTTAATCTTAACTTGCCATATTAATTAAAGACCACAAAAGTAAAAAAAAAAAAATTACCATATATTTGAGGATCTTTAACTTGCCATATTACTTGAGACCACAAAAATAAAAATAAAAATTATCATATATTTAAATATCTTCTTATTTAAGAGCACAAGATTTTAACTTTTTTTTTCTGAATCTGGTATCAAATTAAAAAACATAAATAATTTTTTTTTTTTTTTTTTTTTTTGATTGTCCAAGATATCCCCTTTTATTTAAGGAATATAGCGCTGAACCATTATGCCAACTCTGGTGACCATAAAAAAAACATAAATAAATTAAAACTGAGTGAGTAGGTTACATTTGGACAAGGATCACATTATAAAAATGTGGTTCCCACCATAGATCGGGATCTAGTACATAACAAAAGTTTGCTGGTCAGAGCTGAAAGAGACAGATTGGTCTTTGCCATTTTAAAAAAAAGATAAAATAAAAAAACCTTTGCAAACTTCATATTTACCAGGTATACCTTATCTTTTAGAAGGAAAAAAAAAATCCCTAACTTATTAAAAATAAATTAAATTTTATTTTTTCACTTATTGGGCCCCTGTAAGGGAGGGCAAAATTTTAAACCTAATTCTATTATGAACGGCTTTTTTTCTAAAAGTTTATTTCTAGAAGGAAGATTAATTAATTTTCAAGTATGGTTGTTTTGAATCGATTCAATTTTCACTGTTGACAACCTCTTTTCAAAGTGATGAATCCGTAGATAACATGACTTCTTTAAATGTTTGAGGCTCATTCTAAAAAAAAAATATTACAAAATTCTGATCCAAAAGAAGATGTCTGACGTTTAGTACATCTTGTATTCTCATAATTAAGTTCATTTTCCTTTGGCTTTTCTCGAGGTCATTTATATTCTTCACTAGATGACTTACATCTAGTTTAATATGGATGATGTTTTCAATGAATTCAACATTGTCTGATTAAATTACCATACTATCATGAATGGATGTTTGAATTTGTGAATAAAAAATGACACGCTTTACTATTTGTAGCATATCTAATAAAAATATAGTCCACGGTCAGAGGTCCTATTTTAATCATTTTGCGTGTAGAAACTTGGATTTTGACTAAACACCTCCACACTATGAAATATTTCAAGTTAGATTTTCTTCCTTTTTATTTTTCATGTGGAATAGATCGTGTTTTGCTTTGGAAAACGCTATTGAGTATTTAGTTTGATGTAAGAATAACTTTTTTCCTCAAGTTTTTGTTTGGATATACTATTAACCATATAGTTTGTGTTATAGTATTATATTTTCATCCCATGTAAAAATAATTTATTATATTAATAAAATTTTATTTGAATAGATCATTGTATTAACATGTGTGTCCTTTACTTATATAGTAGATAATTTTGTGTATGGAGAATTTTAACTCATGCACGAAAGATTAAAATTGTCAGTTCTTATAAGTAATAAATTAATGAAAGATGAGATAGGACAAACATCTCGATGATCGTAGCACAAGATTAAATATAATTTAATCGTAATTATGAAAATGGTAATATTCCAACTTCTTGTGCTAGTAAATTTTGTATGTGTTGAACGGACCAATTAGAGATATTCGTTTATGTTCTAAATATTAATAAATAATTTCTCTAGTCTATTACATGTACTTATACTCTTAATCTTGATATAATGATTATGATCTTTGTGGTTTAATATTTTATTTTAATCTATTAAAAGGTGAGACTCTTTTATGAGTCAATATATTCCTAATAGGTTGGATGATGATAAATCACTTAGTAAAATATTAATTAGTTGATAGAACCATGTCTTGAACTTGAGAAAGAAGACACCCCTTTATGGTTGCTTATAAGTTTTCGCGTGAAAACCTTGCAAGTGGATTTTATATCTGTCATGTGAAATCAATTAAGCATTATAAATAAAAGATTAAATTAATCAATGAGTTATATTTTTCAGAGAATTTAATTGATTGGTGTCGGTAATTCTAATATGGAGAGTTAAATAAGATGTAATGGTAGATTTCAAAATTAAATCGAGGAGTGCAATTACAAATTTTTAGTGAATAACTTATAATTTATTATGATATGATAATTCTTTCATCACCGAATTAAAATCATAATTGAAAGTCCCACTTAATAAATCTGCGGTTCCTGCTACACCAAATTACCCAATCAATTTTGAAAAAGAAAAGAAACCTACTAGAAGAAGTAATATTAATTACTGGTCTTCTATAAGAAAATAAAGATTCTGAATTTTTTATTAAGAAAAGTGTTTTGTTTTGCTCATTAACAGGGTTTTAAGAGCAGAAAATGATTTTACAATTAAAAAAAAATATTTTTCTTGTCTCTTGCTTTTCTCTTCTTTAAGAGAAAACAGAAATAAATAGGGGTTTTGTTCAGAAGATGATCATCCTTTTTTTGAATTCAAAAACACTTGTCCACACAAGTTTGATAAGCAAAGGTTAAGTCAGGCAGTAGTAGAAGGCAACAGACTGGCAAACAAAGTTTTGAACGGATCGAGTGAAAGATTCAAGAGGTAAGTTTTCTGATTTTAGTTTTGATTATGTTATCTAAGTGTTATGTAAGTTATATTGATCCTATAGAATTGTTGCTTCTATTGTGCATGTTTTAATAATTGGTATCAATAGTCTTCTTACATATGCTAGATTATGTAAAAAGAAATTACATGATTGGTTTGCATGTTTTTGATAATCACTATAAATATCACGCTGTTGTGGCTGATTTTCTTATTATAGATGATGCTAATGCTTTTTGGAATCTAAGTTTATCATCAAGAAAACATAAAACAAAAAATAAAATTTACATGTTTTACTTAGTTTTATGAAAATTATTTTTATGGATTAAGGGTAAAACAATGATGAGTTTCGAATAAGCCCAACCATAGTTGTTACTCACTGTATAAATAGTAGTGGTAAGGCCAAGTAGTGTAGGCAACCCTGCTAACATTCGCAACAACCAGGTCAATAATTGTCGATTTGATCGATTTTGGAGTTTTTCAGTTTTTGACGAATTCTGAATGATCTGAAATTTGGTACATCCATTGGAATGGCCTACTGAACAATAGTTACAACTATTCTGTGAACTAGGACTTTTTTGGCTGTACGAGATTGTTTTGATGGATTTTTGGGCGTTTTTATGTTTTCGAAAAAATTAAAAATTCTGAAAAATCATTTTTGTAAATCAGTGGTGATAGGGATCATTTCTTATGATTTTTAGTGGTTAATAACAGTAAATAATATGAGTTTATATGTTGTTGTAAGTCATCTTCCCCATCGGGTAAACTTGTATAGTGTAATACTATTTTTAGTCTCTTATTTTCAATGACTTGTATTAATTTTTCAACTAAGTTACATGTTGGTTCAATGGTACAGAGACTTATGAAATGTGATATTTATCTATCTCAAATCAACAATTGACTCTCTCACTGAGTTGGTTCTGTTTTATTTAAGAGTAAAATATTGTACATTACATATATATTTGCTTAAATGGTTAAATTTTCCTAACGATTCTAATGTTTATATACATCTTTATATATGCGATTTATTATTCTGCAGCATGTCTAGTGATCTATTTTTAATTTGATTATATAACATATTAACTATGTCTTCATTCAGTCCTCTAACCTCTATCCCGAATCAAAATAAATTAGAAGGCCCTAACTATATGGACTGAAAATGTAATTTAGATATTGTTCTTACTATTGAGGGCTTTAAATTTGTGCTAGTTGAAGAATGTCCTGTTAAGTCGTCTGAATCAACTGATGATGAGACTAAAGCCTACGATAAGTAGGTTAAGGCTGATGATATGGCAAGACGCGACATTCTTGCCTCCATGGTAAATGTGTTGCAGCATAATGTTAGGTGTGTTTATGCATTCTAGCCTTACTATTTTAGCCTTTTTAGCTTTATTTTGAGGATGATTTATGTGATTAATATGTTGATAATGAGATAATGTGCATCTAAGTGTCCATGTATGTGTTTACAATGTTTAATGGTGTTTCCACATAAGTTTTGATTCAAATTAATCATTTAGAAGTCAACCGAGAAAACTAGTATGACTAGCTTGAGCTAGGTTTTTTCTAGTCTATCGTGTTGGGTTCTAACATGTTTAATGAGTTCCTAAGGTTGTTATTGTGCATTTATATGTGAAACAACTTGGTTATAATTTTCAAGGGTCAATTGGATCAAGTAAAGGATCAAAACAATAAGTTAGAGATCAAAGTGAATGAAGCCTATGCTTAGCTCGTGTTTCTAGTTCACCGTGTTGGATGTTGTATTACAAGCTTCAAACCAAGTGAAAACAACTCAAAAAGACTTGGAATAGATAACGGAAGCACAAAACACAGTTTAACACAAATTTGGACACCTAAAATTTATTGGGCGGGTAAGGGCGCGTGCAAAGGGATCTCAGCGCATGTGGCACACCACTAGATTTATAAGGCACCCAAAATAGTGAACCAATGTGAATTATACGCGATGTGATGCTCCTTCACTGTGATAACCAACACGGTGTGTCACTTTTTCCATAGACGACAAAAAATTAAATCCTGTTCAACAAGGCATGTCTTCTACTATAAATAGGACCTTATGCACGTTTTTATTTATTCTTGGACGTCTTTGGAGATTGAGGGGCTTCTATAACTTCATATTTTTAGTTTTTTCTTATTTTAGTTTAGTTCATTCATATCTTTAATTGTTAATTACAATCTTGTGATTACGATTATGACTATGTGTGGCTAAACGCCCTTTTTTGGGGTTAAGACCAAGATCATGACTACTTTCATTTTAAATTAAGTTTGTTAAGTTGTTTGTCATTATTGGTTGTTTGTTTATTCTTATTTTAACTATTTTAAGGATTAACTACCCTTAGAATACATCAATTGTCAACCTTGTGAACTTGGGAGAGGGAATAAGGCAATAGAACAAGGGAATAAACAAAGTATAGTTTGTATTCTTTTATGAAATAAGAAATTTAAATTAGTGTCTAGGATAGGGATGTACTTAGATGTCTTACTTGATTCACACATAGGATGATAGTTTAAAGAACTTAATTGAACTATTACTTTCCCGCTCAACGATATAGTTGTAAGGTTCAAATTAGGTAAACAGTTAGAGGTTGGGAGATCATAATCGTGCGATTAACCCTATGAAACAACAACCAAGATAAAAAATTTAATAAATAAAGTTCAATAACATAGTATGATTGTTCATAAGCCTTAACCCTGGATCTCTACCCATTGATTGTCCGGAGTCATTAATTTTCTGCTTTAGTTTAGTTTCTTTTGAGTTTTCAATTCTAAAACTTTATTGTTTACTCTTTCTCAATTGTTAAACTAGAATTGGGTAATTGTCAACACAAGTCCCTGTGGGATCGATACTTGGCTTCTTGAAGGCCACTTTACTACTTGGTAGACCACGTACACTTGCATGTGTGCTTGACCACTGTCAAATTTTTGGTGCCGCTGCCGGGAACTTGTAGATTGGCAACTATCTTATTTTTAGTTTAGCTACATTTAGTTGTAAATATTTTAGTTTTTTTTTAGATTTTTTAGCTTTTTTTATTTCTTTTTTTATCACACTTCTTGACATGTCAGTCGAGGATAGATGGTTTACGAGTGATGACGATTCTATATGGTGTATGATTTGTGGCAATAGTGTTCATTCTGAAGATATGTGTGTTGTCAACCCCGATTTAGTAATGTTTGTGGGCTATGATCAAAGGCAATACTATGTGAACGCCTACAATCAGCTACATCAGTTTCAGCAGCTGCAGGTTTAGAATTACCAGGCGCCGTTTCAAACTAACAATTTAGAAGAGATGCTGAAACAAATTCTAGCTAATCAAGCACAGTTGTCAGCAGATATAAAGAGTTATGGGGCAAATTTTGAGCGTCAGCTAATTGTCTGAAGAACTTGGTGATAAAGATAGGGCAAGTGCAACAAATACATAATACCAGACCTCAAAATGATTTGCCAAGTGACAGTAAACAAGTAATTGTAATCACTTTGAGGAATGATACAGAGCTCAATGAAGAACCTCCAAATATAATTAATGAGGTAGATGCAAAGTTGACTTCCCAACATATTGAAGACAAAATTACTGACAATTCGAGGAAGTCTGAGTACTCGAAAACTGAAATTGTTGAACAGGTTAAGGAGATACTACCATCACCATATAAATCGTAGCCATTTGGTTGTCATCTTTCTTTTGAGACTAAAATTGAGAAGGTAAATAAGAGTGAGGGTGTAGTGGATTGTGTAAATTTTAAAGTAGGATTAGTTGGGCTTCATTCAAAGCACTTTTCTACATTATGTTTAGATTATATCTTATCTGTGAAATCATTTAAAATAGTGGAAGAGCGTGAAAATGAGGAGCAAAAATCCTATGTTCTTGATTTTACACCGACAAGCAACATAAAAACACACCTCACTTCAAGGCTGAGTGGTTTACCATGCACATTCTATTACTTGGTTCCTTAATCTTTGAACCACTTCCCTATGATCGAGGTAAAAAGATAGATCCGATGTTGGGGGTGAAATTTATATCCTCAAGGTGGAGGAAAAAGTTGATTGGGTCATGCCGCGATACTAAATTAGGCGCTTATTGGGAGACAACCCAAGTAAAGTTAAGTAGGTATGTTTTATTTTTCAGTTTTTAGGTTTTTCACTTCAAGTAGTTTTTGTTTTTGTTAAGTTACAGGTTGATGGGAAGTCTGAGTACCAAAAACTTGAGCTAAGAAGCATGTCAAAAACTGAGTGTGTGGTCCCATGGACCTCCTTTATATGTAAAGATGCTACTAGCTAGGCCTAGAGGCCTCAAGGAGTATTTTTATCTCTTTAAAAGTTCACTTTGGGGACAAAGTAGATTTTTAAGTGTGGTGTGGGGAAATTTCTAATTTTGGCTCAATTTAAAATTTTTAGGTTAGTAATAAGTGAGATATTCTTGTTGGTGCTATTTTTGATTGTATGGTGCAAGTGTTTTGTTTGGTAAAAGCATGTTGAATGAGAGAATTGCTACTTTTGAGACTCTTAGGCTCAAGTTTGTGACTCTTGTACTTGTTGACTTAAAATTTGAATTCATGCTATTATTTGGTTGGGAGTCTATGATGATCCTATGTGAGTTGAGCATGTGCCATATGTGATGTGAGTTTTTGTATAGTCCTTGTTACATGTGTGTCTAGAACTTACCCAGTGTGTGTATAAAGCAAAATAAAAAGTGTGGGTTTAGGATATGATATATGCATTTCTTTGATATCCTTGATTTTACCTTTTTTTTTACCCACCTTTGTGCATAATCCTAGTTAAAACCCATTTAGCCTTTAGCTTTTTCTTTGGTAGCCTTATATGTAGCCAAACCCCTTTTCTTTGATTCACCTTAATTTGATTCAAAAAGCTCCTAAGTGCTTTAATTGTAAAAATAATTGAGTAAGAAGTATGAAATTTAAAACGTAGGAGGGAGGTGAAATTGATACCCAAAGGTAATAGTTATTGGTGTTTATATTTGATGTGTAATGATTGGGAGTAATGTAAATGGTGTTAGAAATATTCCCATAGCTGCGAAAAAGAAAAAAATTAAATCTTGAAGGAATAGACAATATGCCCACCATGTGTTTGTAAAAATGCTTAAAAGAGATGGGGCAAAATGAAAAGCTATGGGTAGATGAAAAAGGCGTGAATAGGTTGTTGAAAGGTGGTTTTATGTGAAAATTTATAATATATTAAAGCAGTTAGGAAAGATAGTCACTATTTTTGGCCAAAATAGCTCCTACCCGTCCCTTAGCCTACATTACAACTCAAAAAGACCAATTTGATCCTAAATTTCACATTTTAATATTAGTGGAGTATGACACTAAGGGCAAGCCTATGGTTCATTATATGTAATTTGTGAATTCTTTGTGAGATGAGTGTAACTTGATTTGTATACCCATTATGATAACTGCATTATTGTGAGTATTTATGGGTAACTCTCTTGTCGTGAGGGCACATGTTTGATGTGTGGGTGATTTGTATGATGTCTTATATTGAACAATATGCATGAGTTTTCCATGTATTGAGTAAATTCTTGAGGCTAGGATGTTTTGGAGTAGGATTCTTGAGCTTTCAATTGTGTATAACATGCTTAGTGTTGTAAACTTGTATTCAATGTAGTCATTGTAGTACTATCTTGAGTTTCTTGCATGTAGTAAAAGTGTGGAGTCTCTTCAGCTCATGATTCTTATAGTAAAGAATTGTTCGAGGACGAACAAGACTTTAAGTATGGGGTGGTGATGTTGGGTGTATTTATGCATTCTAGCCTTGCTATTTTAGCCTTTTTAGCCTTGTTTTGAGGAAGATTCATGTGATTAATGTGTTGGTAATGATATAAATGTGCATCTAAGTGTCCATGGATGTGTTTACAATGTTTAATGGTATTTCCACACAATTTTTGATTTAAATTGATCATTTAGAAGTCAACTGAGAAAACTAGTGTGACTAGCTTGAGTTGGGTGTTTTTCTAGTCTATCGTGTTGGGTTCTAACATGTTTAATGAGTTCCTAAGGTTTTTACTGTGCATTTATATGTGAAACAACTTGGTTATAATGTTCAAGGGTCAATTGGATCAATCCAAGGGTCAAAACAATAAGTTAGAGATCAAAGTGAATGAAGCCTATGCTTAGCTCGTGTTTCTAGTTCACCATGTTGGATGTTGTGTTATTTTGAGATCTAATTGTTGTGTTTAATGCTATAGGATGAATTTGCAAGCTTCAAATCAAGTGAAAACAACTCAAAAAGGCTTGGAATGGATCACGGAAGCACAAAACACAGTTTGACGCAAATTTGGCACCTAAAAGTTATTGGGCTAGTGAGGGCGCGTGAAAAGGGATATCGGCACGTGAAGAACACCTCTATATTTAAAAGGCACCCAAAAAAGTGAACCAATATGAATTAGACACTACACGATGCTTTCTAAACACGATAACCAATGCGGAGAGTCACTGTTTCCATAGACGACAAAAAATTAAATCCTTGTTCAACAAGGCATGGGCTATTTCTTCTACTATAAATAGGACTTTATACATGTTTTTATTTATTATTGGACGTCTTTGGAGATTGAGGGGCTGCTATAACTTTATCCTTTTAGTTTTTTCTTATTTTAATTTAGTTCATTCATGTCTTTATTTGTTAATTACAATCTTGTGATTACCATTATGAGTATGTGTGGCTAAACACCCTTTTTTCCGGGGTTAAGACCAAGATCATGACTATTTTCATTTTAAATTAAGTTTGTTAAGTTGATTATCATTATTGGTTGTTTGTTTATTCTTGTTTTAACTATTTTGCGAATTATCTACCCTTAGAATACATCAATTGTCAACCTTGTGAACCTGGGAGAGAGAATAGGGCGATAGAACATGGGAATAAACAAAGTGTGGTCTGTATTCTTTTATAAAATAAGGAATTCAAATTAGTGTCTAGGACATGGATGTACTTAGATGCCTTACTTGATTCACATGTAGGATGATAGTTTAAAGAACTTAATTGAACTATTACTTCCCCGCTCAATGATGTAGTTGTAAGGTTCAAATTAGGTAAACGGTTAGAGGTCAGGAGACCATAATCGTACGATTAACCCTACGAATCAACAACCAAGATAAGTGATTTAATGAATGAAGTTCAATAACGTAGTATGATTGTTCGTAAGCCTTAACCCTAGATCTCTACCCATTGATTGCCCGAAGTCATTATTTTTCCGCTTTAGTTTAGTTTATTTTTAGTTTTCAATTCTAAAACTTTCGTGCTTACTCTTTCTTAATTGTTATACTAGAATTAGGTAGTTGTCAACACAAGTCCCTGTGAGATCAATGCTTGGCTTATTGAAGGCCACTTTACTACTTGGTAGACCACGTACACTTACGTGTGTGCTTGGGTGCTGTCACAACATCAACATCAATCCATGACTACTGCTTACATTATGCTTGAATCTCTTAAAAAAATGTTCGGTGAGCAAAATCGTACTGCAAAGTAGATGACCATGAAATCTTTTTTGACCACAAAAATGGTTGAAGAAATTTCAGTTAGGGAACATGATCTTAAAATGATGAGTTTGTTGAATGATTTGGAAATTCTTGGAGCGGTTATTGATAAGGAATCTCAGGTTGAGATGGTCCTATAGACTCTGTCGAACAATTTTCAGCAGTTTCACTTGAATTATAACATGAATAAGATAGACTTATCTCTTGCGAAACTGTTGAATGTGCTGCAAGTGGTAAAATCTATCATTAAGCAACAAGCTTCTCCTGCGGCGTTGATGGTTGACAAACCTTCATCTTTGACTTTTAAGCCAAAAGGCAAAAAGAAAAAAAAGAAGTCCCGTAATGTTCCATGTGCTAATGGTGGTGTGGCTAAGCCTAAGGGCAAGTGCTATCAATGCAAGCAGCCTAGTCATTATAAGAAACAGTGTCCCGGCTACATAGAAAAGGTGCAGAAACAAGGTACATCTTTTTCATATGTCGTTGAAATAGTTTTAGCGGCTGTTTCTACCCAATTTTAGGTTATAGATTTGGGAGTCACTAATCATATCTGGATATCTTTGTAGGGGTTTCAGGAAACACAACGCCGATGTGAAAATGAACTGAACATGTTTCAATCAAATAGGAAACCAACACCAGCTTTAACTATAGGAAATATTTCCATTTCGTTTAGTCGTCCTAAAGTTTTGAGTTTGAATAATGTTCTTTACGTACTTTCTATAAGAAGTAATTTAATTTCAATTTCTAAAATAATCGATGCTGGGTATAGTATTTATTTTTGCTAATAATTGTGCAATTATTAAGTTTAATAAGCATTTTATTATTTCTGCTCCTAGAATACATGATTTGTTTGTATTTGATGTTTCTCATGTTATGCTACAAATAATAGAACTTAATAATGTTGATCAATCACATAAAAAACATATATCAGAATTGAGTGATACATACTTATGACACTTATGTCTAGGTCATATTAACATAAATAGGATTTCACGGTTGGTTTCTGATAGACCTTTGAGTTCATTGAAAGTGGAGGCACTTCCAACTTATGAATCTTGTTTAGAAGGTAAAATGACAAAGAGAACTTTTCCCACCAAAGGAAATAGAGCCGATAATAAGTTATAATTAATTTATACTGATTTGTGTAGTCCTATGAATATACAAGCAAGAGGTGGTTTTGAGTATTTTGTGATTTTCACAGATAATTACTCAAAATATGGATATATTTATTTATCGCGCTATAAATTTAAATGCTTTGAAAAATTCAAAGAAGTTAAGATGGAAATGAAAAAGCGACATAACAAATATATCCATACATTACGATCTGATCGTGGTTGTAAATACCTTTCTACAGAATTTATTAAATACTTATCAGAATCAGGAATTACATCTCAATATTCTACTCCAGGAAAACCATAAAAAAGGTATGGTAGAACGCCGAAATAGAACTCTTATGGAAATGGTTAGATCAATGTTAAGTTATTCAGATTCACCCTTTTCTTTTTGGGGTTATACATTAAAAACAATAAATTATATTCTGAACTTGGTTCTCTCAAAATCAGTACCTTTAATCCCATCTGAATTGTGGGATGAGCATAAGCCTAGTTTACGGCATATTCAGGTTTGGGGTTGTCTAACATATGTGCAAAAACAAAAAACTGATAAATTGGAATCTAGGACAAAAATGTGCTTTTTTATTAGCTTTCTAAAAGGGACAAAAGGGGGTTTATTTTACTGTCCTAAGGAATAACAAGTAATTCTTTCGACAAATGCCAGATTTTTTGAAGAGGATTTTTTAATAAACCACGTTCCTAGCAGTAAAACTATTTTGCAGGAATTGAACGATAGAATAACGAATAATGGAACACAAGAAAAATTCCAAAAACCATTATTGATATACCACTACATCCACGTAGTTGGAGAAATGTTAATAGGGAAGAGGTTGCATAAAAGCAAACAATTGACATCACACTACCTCAAAGTAGTAGGAGGAACATCGAGCAACCTAAAATTGTGGAGGAAAACATTCAGGGTAATGTCGAGGAACCTGTCATAGAGCAGGAAGACATTCAGGGTGTTCAGTATTTAGTTCTAGTAGTAGCAGATCCTGTAGTAATTAGTCATCATAGTGGGAGAATTATTATAAAACCTTTATGGTTTGCATTCTTGGGAGAATCATATGATAGAATCTCTGAGAAACCTAATACATAACTCCTTAATTATGCCGAAGCACTACAAGATAATGATGCTAAAATACGGATTGCTGCTATGAAATCTGAAATGGAGTCTATGTATTCCAATAAAGTCTGGGAACTTATAGAACCACCTGCGGGGGTCAAGCCCATTGGTTATAGTTGGATCTATAAGAAAAAAAGAGGCACAGATGAAAAAGTGCAAACTTTTAAGCCTAGGCTTGTTGCGAAAGGGTTTACTAAAAAAGAAGGAGTTGATTATAAGAAAACTTTTTCACTAGTAACTATGCTTAAATTCATTAGGATTCTCTTATCCATTTCTCCTTATTATGATTATGAGATTTGGCAAATGGATGTTAAGTCTTGACGAGCGTATTTATTTGGCACAACTAGAAGGTTTTATGAAAAGTGGTAATGAACAGAAGTTTTTTAAACTTAAGAAATCCATTTATGGTTTGAAACAAGCATTTAGGGCATGAAATACTTGTTTTGATAATTCGATTAAGACTTTTGATTTTAATCAATATGAAAATGAGTCATGCATCTATAAAAAATTGGACGGAGACAGAATAACATTTTTAATTCCTATACGTAGATGACATTTTCCTCATAGAAAATAATGTGAGAATGTTGAATTCTGTTAAAGAGTGGTTATCCTCGCATTTTGATATAAATACTTAAGAGAATCGGCTCGTATCCTTGGGATTAAGCTAATACGAGATTGCAAACAAAGGATACTAGGCTTATCTCAAGCACTTTATACTAATACTATTCTTGCAAGATTTAGCATGAAAAATTTCAAAAAGACATTCCTTCCTTTTAGGCATGAAATTACTCTATCAAAAGATCAGTCGCCTAAAACGACTGATGAGATAGAGAGAATAAAGGTAGTCCCATATACTTCTACTGTAGGGAGCCTTATGTATGCTATGTTGTGCACTAGACCAGATATCTGCTTTGATGTTGGCATGATTAATAAATTTTAGTCAAATACTGGGCAAGAATATTGGACTGTGGTTAAGCATATAATCAAGTACCTGAAAAGGACTAGGGATTACATGCTTGTTTTGCACTTTGGGGATCTTGTACCTATTAGGTATACTGATTTAGATTTTCAGTTGGATAAAAATTCGAGAAAATCTATCTCAGGATATGTGTTAACTTTAGGAGGTGAAGCCATTGTTTAGAGGAGTTTCAAGCAATCATGTGTTGCTGATTCCTTTATGGAAGCCAAATATGTAGCTGCCTTTGAGGCGACTAAGAAGGCTGTTTGGCTCGACAAATTTTTGAAAGAGCTTGGAGTTGTTCCTTTAGTTCTAACACCACTACCACTTTATTGTGACAATAGTAGTGCAGTTGCAAACTCCATAAAACCACGAAGGCATAAAAGAAGTTTGCATATTGAGAGAAATATCACTTGATTCGGGATATAACTCAAAGGGGTGGTGTGAGAGTTTTGAAGATTGTGTTGAAGAACAATCTGACGGAACCATTTACAAAGGGATTAACTCAGAAGGTTTTTGATAAACATGTGGAAGAAATGAGTGTTAAAATTGTGCATTCATGGTTATGAGTCTAAGTGGGAGATTGTTAGGATATACTATTAACCATGTAGTTTGTATTATAGTATTATATTTTCATCTCAAGTAAAGATAATTTATAATATTAATAAAATTTTTATTTGAATATATCATTGTGTTAACATGTGTGTCCTTTACTTATAAAGTAGAAAATTTTGTGTATGGGGTATTTTAACTCATGCACGAAATATTAAAATTATCGATTCTTATAAGTAATAAATTAATATTTATAATAAATGATGAGGTAGGACAAACATCTTGAAGATTGTAGCACAAGATTAAATATAATTTGATCTTAATTATGGAAATCATAATATTCCAACTTCTTGTGCTACTAAATTTCGTATATGTTGAATGGACCAATTAGAGATATTCATTTATGTTCTGAATGTTAATAAATAATTTCTCTAGTCCATTACATGTACTTATACTTTTAATCTTGATATAATTATTATGATCTATGTGGTTTGATTTGTCATTTTAATCAATTAAAAGCTGAGACTCTTTTATGAGTCAATATATTCCTAATAGGATGGATGATAGACAAATCATTTAGTGAAATATTAACTAGTTGATAGAACCATGTCTCAGACTTGAGAAAGAAGACACCCCTTTATGATTGCTTATAAGTTTTCACGTGAAAATCCTGCAGGTGAATTTTATATCCATCATGTGAAATCCGTTAAGCATTATAAATAAAGGATTAAATTAATCAATGAGTTAAATTTTTTAAAAAATTTAATTTAATTGATTGGTGTCGGTAATTCTAACATGGAGAGTTAAATAAGATGTAATGATAGATTTCAAAATTAAATTAAGGAGTGCAATTATAAATTTTTGGTGGGATAATTTATAATTTATTATGATTTGATAATTCTTTCATCACTGAATTAATATCATAATTGAAAGCCTCACATAATAAATCTACGGTTCCTACTACACCTGATTACCCAATCAATTTTGGAAAAGAAAAAAAAACTACTAGAAAGAGTAGTATTAATTACTGGTCTTCTATAAGGAAATAAAGATTCTGAATTTTTTATTAAGAAAAGTGTTTTATTTAATAGCAAAAAACATTTTGCTCATTAACTTGGTTTTAAGAGTAAAAAACAATTTTGCAATTAAAAGAAAAAATGTTTTTCTTGTCTCTTGCTTTTCCCTTCTTTAAGAGAAAATAGAAATAAATAGAGGTTTTGTTCAAAGTATGATCATCTTTTCTTTGAATTCAAAAACACTTGCCCACACAAGTTTGATAAGCAAAGGTTAAGTCAGGCAGTAGTAGAAGGCAACAAACCTGACAAACAAAGCTTTGAACAAACTGTGTGAAAGCTTTAAGAGGTAAGTTTTCTGATTTTCATTTTGATTACATTATCTACATATTATGTAAGTTATATTGATCCTGTTGAATTGTTGCTTCCGTTGTGCATGTTCTAACAGTTTTGCGGTAAATCAGAACTTATTAGTAATTTTCTTTCTATAATTCCATTAGATTGATGTGTGTAAGAAGTAGTAGTTTAATGGACAAGTTTATTTTAAAGTATATATTTGCAAAGGGAGATTCATACTCTCCACCTCTAGCACTTCTTATCATTTTTATCTTTTATTTAATTGATTTTCAACTTTTGTTTTATATTTCTTAATTGCTTCAATTGCTTCATCCTATGGTTAAGCAAATAAACATATATTCATGTAATAATCAATAAAAGTTATGAAATAATTTTTTTCATCACGAGTTGATATTGATTTCATGTCAAATATCTGTGTGAATTAAGTCTAAAGGATTGAAATTTCTTTCAACATATTTATTAGGATGTTTAACAAACTTAGATTCAACATATGTTTGGCATTATTGATTTATTACCTCAAACATATGCAATACTTCTAAACTAATCAGTTTCCTCATGGTTTTGTAATTGACAAGTCCTAAGAGAACATGCCATAAATCATTAGACTCAAGTAAGTAAGAAAAAACTGAAGTTATTCATTTCAATTGTAATTACATTGAGTTTAAAAAGGCCCTAAGTTACGTAACCTTTTTTCACATACACTTTAATTTTACTAACTATAACCTTATTGGATACAAAAACATACTTGAATCTGTTCTTAGCTAAAAATGATGTTGAGATCAAGTTCTTCCGCATTCAGAAATATGAAGATTATCACCACTTTACCAGATATCATTTTCAAGCATATATTGTTTGTTTTTTCAATTTTTGTTGTAGCAGAATTTGACATAAAATCATCTCATTAAATCCAGCAGGAGCATAAGATGCAAACAAGCCCTTTTTAGCACACACATGATGGGTGATATTAGAATCTATGCATCATTCCCTTGGGCTGTCAATCAAATTGTATTCTGAAAGAATGTCACATTAGTTTTTCACTTCTTTATTTATTTCAGCCATATCTACTTGATTCTTTTTCTTGACATTTTTTTGAAATCAAATAATCTGTGATTAACTTAGCCATAATTGTAGCAATTGCCTTTGAGTTTTTCTTAGATGAATTGCTTTTTGGTCCAGATGGCTTATTTCTTGTTTTGTTATTTATTGGTCCATCTTCAATATATTTTCTCCTAATATTGATGAACCCACATGAGACTTCTCTCCTATAGGCTTGTTGTCTTATTCTATCCTTAGACGAATAATTAAATCTTCAAGTGCCATCTCCTTGCACTTATGCTTCAAGTAATTTTTAAAGTCTCTCCATGACGAAGATAACTTTTTAATAAAGGCTTCTACTTGAAATTCTCATTTATTACCATAACTTCAAAGGTAAGTCTAAAGTTAGCAATGTAATCAATATATTTAATAATAAAAATATTAAAACTATTTACACCTTTCGCAAAAAGGTCATGGACGATAACTTGTAGTTTTTGGACTTGGAACATGACAGTCTTGCTGTTAATTATTTTAAAATTCAAAAAATTTACAACCACGAATTTCTTCAATCCAGTATCTTCTATTTTGGATTTCTTCTCAAGAGAATCCCATTACTCTTTTAAAATTTTAACAGACCACCATCTTCATCTATTGATGGAAAAAGTCCTTATGAAATGTTATTTTGCAAGGTTCCACCCTTGACACACTTGAGAGTAATTGGATGTAAGTGTTATGCTTTAGTACTACCAAAGGGTGATAAACTATCTGAAAGAGCTAAGATTGCAGTGTTGATGGGTTATTCCACTACTCAGAAGGGTTATATATTACTGGATTGGTTTACTAACAAGCTGTTTGTCACCAGGGATGTAGTGTTCAAGGAAGATTTATTTCTTTTTGTGGAAGAACCAAGTTCAAAATCATCTGCAGATTTTCTAAAGGTGAGTTCACCCAATCATGCTAATGCAGATGCAATGCTTATACAGATCTTGATGATCAATCTTATGAGCCACAAAATGAAGATATGTCATTACATGATCCTAACAGTATTCATGATAAGAACACTCAAAACTTGTCAAATATAGATAATTCATCATCATCACCTGCAGAAGTTATTCCAAGAAGGTCATCTAGAGCCATTAAACAACCTGCTTGGTTGATGGACTATGCCACACAAGTGATAAGAAGAGGAACCAAATTTTCTCTGGAAAATTATCCGTCTTATAATAATACTAGTTTAAGATACCAAAACTTTGTGTCTAGTTTATCAGCAGAAGTTTAACCACAATCTTACAATGAAGATAACAAAGATAATAAGTGGATTGAGGCTATGAAGAAGGAGGTTAAGGCTCTTGAGGACGATCACACTTGGGATGTGGTTGATATGCCTCCAGATAAGAACATTATTGGATCAAAATGGGTATACAAAATCAAGTATAAAGCTAATAGAGATATAAAAAAGTTTAAGGCAAGGTTGGTAGCCAAGGGTTACAGTCAAGTAGAGGGACTGGATTACCATAACACCTTCTCTCCAATGGCCAAAATGGTTATAATGAGAAGTGTCATTTCTTTAGCATTATCAATAGGATGGCGCATGTACCAGATGGATGTTTACAATGCTTTCCAACAAGGAGACTCAGATGAAGAAGTGTACATGGAAATGTCAGTTGATTTCAAGGAGGGAAGACAACACAAAATTTATAGATTAGTTAAGTCATTATATGGACTTAAGCAAGCATCAAGATAGTGGAATATAAAACTTACTTCCGTATTGCTTAATGCAGGATTCACTAAAAGCAACTATGATTATTTATTTTTTACCTTAAAGAAGATAGAAAAATGGTTGTGGTTCTAGTATATGTGGATGATCTTCTAATTACTGGTGACAATGCAAACATAATAAGTGCATCAAAAGGTACTCTACATCAACAATTTGAACTTAAGGATTTAGGTGAGCTCAAGTATTTCTTAGGCATTGAAGTGTTGAGATCTGCAAGTGGAGTGAAATTGAACCAGAGAAAATACATCTTCGAGCTTATATCTAACATAGGGCTTGCTGGTGCTAAACCAACCTTTACTCCATTAGAGACTAATATCAAGCTAAAGTTTATTGAAGTAGATGAAGCAACAGGTGTTAGAGGATATGCTGTTCTAAAGGATATGACATCATATCAAAGGCTTATTGGAAAGCTAATATATGCAACAATAACAAGACCTGACATCAGTTATGCTGTGCAAACCTTAAGTCAATATATGCAACAACCTAAGAAGTCCCATTTAGAAGATGCAAACAGGTAATATATCTGAAAGTAACTCTAGGACAAGGTGTATGGCTCAGGGCTCAACCTACTGCAGAGCTGCTTTGCTGGTTTGACTCAGATTGGGCAGCATACCCAAACACTAGGAGGTCTATTACAGGTTATGTGGTATAATCTGGTAGCTTATTGATATCTCCAAAGTCTAAGAAGTAGGACACTATCTCTAGAAGCTCAGCTAAGGCAGAATATAGAAGCATGGCCTTAGCTTTAGCAGAAATAACATTGTTGGAAGGTTTGTTTGCTGAACTGAAGGTACCTATCACTAAGCCTATTACCATTATTAGTGATAGAAAATCATCCATTCAACTAACTGCTAATCCCATATTCCATGAGAGGACCAAACATATTGAGGTTGACTGTCACTTCATCAGGGATAAGATCAAGGAGAGGTTAATTCAACCTATGTATGTGCAGACAAGTCAAAAAGTTGCAGACATCTTTACCAAGAGTTTAAGTCAAGATCAGAACTCACATCTTCTAAGCAAGCTTGGTGTGCTCAATATTTTGCACCTTGCAGCTTGAGGGGGAACGTTAAAACTGTAACGACCTAAAAATTTGATGAAAAATGTGAAATTTGTAATTTTTTATGATTTGAATATCTTACCCCTCCCCATAGTTGCATTATGATATTTCTAGGGTGTGGGAGTGAGTGGCATAATTTTCGACGCATTTTGATATCATTTATGCAATATTGTGGGTTTTGATGGCTTAAAGAGCCTTATTTTGGACTTATAAGGATATCTTTTGATCCGTGCAACGGATGACCGAACGGACTGAGCCAGCAGCTCCGAAATATCAATTTTGGGCTAGGTAGACTTTTGGTTTGGGTCCCGGTGCATTCGAGCTCATTTCAACCTATTGATCGAAAAGTTAAAAAATTGGAAATATGGGTGTGGGACTCACATTTGATCGAAATGACCTTAGATGAAAAATATGACACCTCCAATAGATTTAGAATTTTGATTTTAGGGTGTTAGCATGTGTGGTATGATTTTACGGGTTTTAAATCTCATTTCGACCCTCGACTTGGAAAATTATAATTTCGGGTTTCGGGGGTCAACTTTATGAAAACGACTTTTTTTGGAAAATATGATATCGCCAACGCGTCCAGAGCATCGAATTTAATATGGTTGCATATTTTGTTTGCATGTATCGGACTCCGAATGAATCATGGGCACCCCGTTGAAGTCTGAATTGAGTTTAAAAAAAACAGCTTTTTTGACAGCAGTGCAGAAAAATCTGCACTATAAATACTTTTTTTCTGAACCTATTTTGCTCATTTTTCATCTTGCCTCTTGGGAGTTAAACCCTAAATAGTTTGAGAGCTTAAAGGTGAAGTTTGTGGGAGCTTGAGAAGCTAAATTAACACTCATTTCTTGATTTTATTACGGTTTTGAGATAATAATTCATCCTATTTCTTAGTAATCTCTTGATAAATTTCTTAAAACCCTAAAAAATCTTAAGGCATGATTTTAAATCCAAATTTTACTTTTTTTTTACTTGAATAATATTTTTATCTTATAATTACTAGTTTTTCATCAATTTAACCTTCAAAACAACTCTGATTCTTGATTTTAACCATTATTTCAAATATTTTTATCTGGTAAAGCTAAAAAATGGTTTTTCTTTGATTTGAACTCTGTTTTTGACTCAATTTAACTTGGGTTTTCATCTGTAGGTTCCTAAAAATATGGGAAACATGTTTTTTAAAATAAAGTTTTGATTTTTTCCTTCTTTTTTGAAAATCCATTTTGGGGGTTCGTTTTGACTCCGAACCAAAAGTAGTCAATATGGGTGTCGTTGGTTTTGTCTTGATGTGTAGATTTCAAATTTGATATTTTTAGTGGAGTTCGAGATTGTTCGTGAAAAGTAAGGTCGCGGGTTCAAGTGTAGCAGACCGGTTTTGACTTTCAAGGTACGTTATGGCTTAACTCTTCAGACTGGGCTGGGTAGTAAATGATGGTACAAAATGCATGTTAAGGATGGAAAATAATCATGAAAAATGGCTATCTATGTGTTGTATCAGTGTGGAGCCCTATATGTGCTGTAATTATCAAAATTGTGATATTATGTGATATGTTTGATCATGTGGGGTCCTATGTGATATTGATAGCCTTGAATACATGTGAATAATTATATTTGATTGTTTAATATGGTACCATTGGTGTATTTTGATTATATTCATACTTTATTGGCATATGAGACATGTGAAAATTCATGGATGAAATGAAAATAATAAGTGGATATTGGCTCATATGGTTGTGGGAATGTATTATTGTGGTTGGTTATGGAAATATATCATGTGATTGGTTGTGTAAATACTCATTGTGATTGATGTGAGCATTGCATCTTCATATCATACTCATTCATGAAACATTGGTACCGCCGTGGCAATATCTGGGAAATACTGACAACATTTTTTTTTAAATATTACAACATCTTATAAAACCCTTTTTGAGGGATGTGTCGGAATAGAGATATGAGATATGTGGATTGTATATGGGTTGAAGAACCCCCATGGGTCCTACGTCGGGAAGCTTTAGCTCCGTAGGTGTATACGGAGATTGTGCGACGATCCCGGGGGTTGTGCGACGACTTCGTGAATCATCATCATCATTGTCATTATATACATTGCACTTACTTTATTGTGTTTATGTTGTGTTGTATTGCCTTATTGACTTGTCATCTATGTATTTGTCTTACCTTCATTTACTTGTATTTGATGATCTTGTATCTACATATTCTCTCTTGTTCTATTTATTAGTGACATAATGTATACTTATGTTCTATATCTTGGTGTGTTGTTTTAATAAATATAAGATATATTAGAACTATTAGTGCAAGCGGTGTGGGCTACCGTTGTGAGATATTTTCTGATTGCAGGTGACGTGCCCTTAGTGTATATTTTTTATGCTTTATTTACTACTTTGCTTTGTCGGCCTATGATGCCTACTAAGTACAAGTGGATCATAGTCATGCCTACTGCGCCCTTTTGGTGTAGGTATTAGCTTGAGTGCACTTCAGTTTGATTGACTCGGGCAATTGTTGGAGCTTTTAAGGTAGCGGTTGGACATTCATGCATCTATAGTTCATCTCTACCTTTCTATAGTTGTTATGTCTTTATTAATATTTGGAGACAGTTATTATTCCTTTGTGGTTATTTTTTTGATGCATTTGACTCTTGGATTGTATTAGTAGTTCTTACACTATTGTCACCTGGCTTTGGACAAGATTGGTATTTTGGATAATTTCTTTCCACATTATTATGATTACTTATATGGTTCAGCTTCGTTCTAGAAGCCTTACCATGGGATATTTCTGTCTTTTCTTTCTTTTTGTCAGTTTGGGTGATAGGCATACTTGTCAAGGCACGCCACGACAAGTGCCATCGTGACCCTTATTTTTGGATCATGACAAATTTGTATCACAGCAGCCAGGTTTCATTGGTCTCAACGGTGTAAGAATGAGATATCTAATAAGGTCTCGCCGATCGGTACGTAGACGTCTGTATCTATCTTCGAGAGGCTATAGGATGTCTTTAGGAATCTTCTCTTATTTTATTCCTTATCATGTGAATTCTTTTATATCTTATGTTCTGAGTTGTGTTTCACTCTTTCTGTGCGGATGGTGTGGCTTATACTATATATCAGTTGAGAGATCCTGTGAGAAATTAGTGAATATCATTTGTCAGTTGTAGGCTTGTTGATGCTTCTTAGTTGTTATGAGATCAGTTTGTTGATGTCTTTCTAGAGAGATTTGTGCCTTTCAGCTTGAGAGATATTATGTGGGATGAGTTTGATCAGTTGGAACAGGGCTCCATGACAGTTTTTAAGTATGAGGCACGCTTCTATACCCTGTCTAGATATTTCTAAGATAGCATTTCCATCAAGTTTGAGAAGATTTAAAATTTTGTGAAGGGTTTGGTTGTCTTTCTTCAGTTGGCTACATCTCAGATGGTTGTGTTTGAGGGTTCTTTTCAGAGTATTATGGATCATGTTAAGGTGACAGAGGATATTCTTTGGGGATCTCAGGAAGGCGCCAAGAGGGTGCATTGTTCTGGTAAGTTCAGGAGTCAGACCTCTCAAGGCAGAGATTTTAGAGGTTCTTATGGATGTCATGGTAGGCCAGTGCAGGTGATTTTATAGAGTTCAGCTGGTGGATCTTCTAGTTCAGCAATTCAAGGTGGCCGTTTGGGCTCAGTTGTACTTTATTTTGTTGAGACGGGTTGTAGAGATTGCTATGTATATGATGAGATTAGGCATATGGCCAAGGACTGTTCTCGCTGTGTGTTTAGAGCTATTTTTATTTTAGCTATGAGAGGTAGGTGTTCTACCAAAGGTGTAAGAGGTAAGGATAGTAGAGCCTATATTGGTGATTATGGGGCTACTCAGCCAGTTGGTAGTCATGGATAGTGTTATGCTATACCAGCCAGACCTGAGGCAGAAGCTTCTGATGTAGTGATTACAGGTACCTTTCTTGTTTTTTTTTTGGACTTGAATCTGTATTATTTGATCCCAAATTGACTTTCTTCTATGCATCTGTGTATTTTGCTTCAGATTATGATTCAGTTACTAAGCCTCTTTCTATGCCTATTCGTGTATCTACCCTGGTAGGTGATCCTTTAGTGGTAGATCGGGTACATCGATCTTGTGTTGTGACTTTTGCTGAGTATGGTACTTTGATAGACTTGCTTGTTTAAACATAGTCGATTTTGATGCTATTTTGGGTATGAATTGGTTGGCTCCTTCTCATACCATCCTAAATTATTATGCTAGGACTGTGACTTTAGCTTCATCGGATATACCAAGGATAGCTTAGAAGGGTACACTTTATTCGGGTCTTAAGAGGGTCATATCTTATGTTCAGACTCATAAATTGGTTGACAGGGGATGTTTATATTACTTGGCCCATATTCATTACACTAGTGTTGTTTCACCTCCTTCCTTAGATTCTGTTTGTATTGTCTGTGAATTTATAGATGTGATCCGTATGGACTTGCCTAGTATGTTTTCAGATCTAGATATTGATTTTATTATTGATGTTCAGTCAGGCACCAAGCCCATTTTTATTCCTCCTTATAGTATGGCCCCAACAGAGCTGATAGAATTGAAGGATCAGTTACAGGAGTCGTTGGATAAGAGATTTATTCAACCTAGTATTTCACCTTAGGGTGAGCCTGTCTTATTTGTGAAGAGAAAGGATGGGTCTATGCTGATATGTATTGATTATTGGTAGTTGAATAAGGTGATGGTTAAGAATAAGTATCCTCTTTCTCGTATTGATGATTTGTTTGATCAGCTTCAGGGTGTTAAATTTTTTTCGAAGATTGATTTGAGGTCTGGTTATCACTAGTTGAGGATTAGAGCTTTGGATATTCCGTAAACTACTTTTTGGGCTTGATACGGTCATTATGAGTTCTTAGTCATGTCTTTTGGGTTGACCCATGCCCCTGCCACATTCATTGAGTTGATGAACTGGGTGTTTCAACCGTATCTTGACTTCTTTGTTATGGTATTTATAGATTATATTTTGGTTTATTCCAAGAATAAGGTTGAGCATGAGGATCATTTATGAATTATGCTTTAGAGATTGAGAGATAAGAAGTTGTATGCTAAGTTCTCTAAGTGCGAGTTTTGGTTGGAGTCAGTTTCTTTCTTGGATCATGTGATGACGAAGGAAGGTATAATGGTTGATCCAACTAAGGTTGCAGCAGTGTGTGATTGGGCTAGACCTACTTCGTGCATTGAGATTCAGAGTTTTATTGGCTTGGATGGGTATTATTAGTGTTTTGTTGAGGGTTTCTCTTCCATTGTAGCTCCGTTGACTAAGTTGACTCAGAAGAAAAATTCCTTCCAGTGGTATGATGTTGTGAGGTGAGCTTTCAAAAGCATAAGGATTTGTTGACTTCATCTCCTATATTGCCTTTGCCCAAGGAGGACGTCGACTTTATTGTATTTTATGATGCTTCAGGTGTTGGGTTAGGTGTTGTGTTGATACAAGAGGGCAAGGTAATTGTGTCTACGTCTTGTCAAGATTGGCGCCTCATGAGAGGAATTATCCTACCCATGATTTGGAGTTGTGCGCAGTTGTATTTTCCTTGAAGTTATGGAGGCACTACTTGTATGGAGTCTATTGTGAGATCTTCTCAAATCATCGTAGCCTTCAGTACTTCTTTACTAGTGAGATCTTCATATGAGGCAGCGCCGTTGGCTTGGATTTCTTAAGGATTATGACTTGACTTTTCTCTACCATCAGGGCAAGGCTAATGTGGTTGCGGATGGCTTGAGCCAAAAGTTGACTAGCATGGGTAGCTTGGTGTATCATTTGACTTAGGAGAGGCCGTTGGCCTTAGAGGTTCATTCTTTGGCTAACTCGATGGTTAGGCTTGATATTTCTACACCGGGGTGTGTTTTGGTATTTATGGAAGTTAGATCATCTTTGATAGAGTAAATTCGAGCTCATTAGTTAGATGATGTTAGATTGAGGTTGATTTAAGATAAAGTGTTGAGTGGGGAGATTAGGGAAGCCTCACTTAATTCAGATAGAGTTTTGAGGATTGGGGCTGAGTTTGTGTGCCGAGAATGGTGATTGAATTAGGTTGATCTTGGAGGAGGCCCATTGTTCCAGATATTCTATCCATCCAGGTGTGACTAAGATGTATCATGATTTGAGACAACAGTACTGGTGGGGTGGTACAAGGTGAGATATAGAAGATTTTGTATCTCGTTACCTATGTTGACAGGAGCTGAAGGCCGAGCATATGAGACCTGGTGGATTGCTTCAGAGGTTACTCATTTTTGAGTGGAAGTGGAACGGATCACAATGGACTTTGTGACTGGTTTTCCTTGTACATCTTATAGTTCTGACAGTTTTTGGGTCATCATGGATTGACTGACCAAGTCAGCTTATTTTATTTCGGTTTAGGTCTCATTTAGTGCTGAGAGGTTAGTCCTCATCGTCATTTGTGAGATTGTGTATCTTCATGGTGTGCCGGTGTACATTATTTTAGATTGAGGTTCTACGTTCACATCTCACATTTGGAAGACATTTTAGGATAGTTGGGTACTCGGGTTGATCTAAGCACAATGTTTCACGCCCAGATTGGTGCCAGTTAGAGCGGACTATACATGTTTTGGAGGATATGCTTCGAGCATACGTGATGGATTTTGGTGGCCAGTGAGAGAAGCTTTTGGCTTTAGCAGAGTTTGTATATAATAATAACTACCATTTCAGTATGGATATGACTCCTTTTGAGGTATTTTATGGTAGGCGTTATCGCTCTCCAGTGGAGTTGGTTTGATGTTTTAGAGGTGAGACCTCGAGATACAAACTTGCCTCGTGAGTCTTTGGATAGAGTTTAGGTCATTCAGGATAGACTTAGAGTGACTCAGAGTATGCAGAAGTGCTATGATGACTGTAGACTTCATGCCTTGAAATTTGGTGTTGGTGATCGTATTTTTCTTTGAGTTTCACCCATGAAGGGTGTGATGAGGTTTGGTAAGAGGGGCAAGTTTAGCCTTAGGTATATTGATCCATTTGAGATTCTTCGAACTGTTGGTGATGTGGCTTATGAGTTGGTTTTGCCTCCTGATCTATCATCTGTTCGTCAGGTTTTTCATATTTCTATGCTTCGTTGCTATATTCCTGATGAGTCTTATGTCATTCGTTGGGAGTCGGTTTAGTTAGATGAGCGGTTGTCCTTTGTGGAGAATCCGGTTTCCATTTTGGCTAGGGATGTTAGGCAGTTGCGCTCTAGAGTGATACCTGTGGTTAAGGTCTAGTGGTGACATCAACCTGTAGATAAGGTTACTTCAGAGGTTGAGTCTGATATGCATAGTTTCTATCCTCAGCTTTTCATTGATTCAGGTATTTCCTTGCCTTAGTTCGAGGAAGAACTAGATTTTTAGTGATGGATGATGTAATGACCTAAAAATTTGATAAAATATGTGAAATTTGTGTGATTTAACTGTCTTACCCCTCCGCGTAGTTGCATTATGATATTTCTGGGGTGTGGGAGTGATTGGCATGATTTTCGACGCATTTTGGTATCATTTATGCAATATTGTGGGTTTTGATGGCTTAAAGAGCCTTATTTTGGACTTATGTGGATATCTTTTGATCCATGCAAAGGATGGCCGAACGGACTGTGCCAGCTGCTCCGGAATATCAATTTTAGGCTAGGTAGATCTTTGGTTTGGGTCCGGGTGTGGGACCCATATTTGATCAAAATGACCTTGGATGTAAAATTCAACTTTGCCAGCAGATCCAAAATGTCGATGTTAGGGTGTTAGCATGTTTGGTATGATTTTACGGGTTTTAAACTCATTTCGACCCTCGATTTGAAAAATTATAATTTTGGGTTTCAAGGGTCAACTTCATGAAAATGACGTTCTTTGGAAAATCTGATATCGTCAACACGTCCGGAGCGTCGAATTTAGTATGGTTGCATATTTTGTTTGCATGTATCGGACTCCGAACGAATCCCGGGTACCCCGTTGAAGTAAAAATTATTTTTTTTTCTTTTAAAATAGGTTTTTTGACAACAGTGCAGAAAAATCTGCACTATAGATACATATTTTTTGGACCTATTTTGCTCATTTTTCATCTTGCCTCTTGGGAGTTAAACTCTAAATAGTTTGGGAGCTTAAAGGCGAAGTTTGTGGGAGTTTGGGAAGCTAAATTAACACTCATTTCTTGGTTTTATTATGGATTTAAGGTAAGATTCATCCCTTTTCTTAGTAATCTATTGATAAATTTCTCAAAACCCCAAAAAATCTTAAGGCATGATTTTAAACCCAAATTTCACTTCTTTTCACTTGAATAATATTTTTATCTTATAATTGTTAGTTTTTCATCAATTTAACCTTCGAAACAACTCTGATTCTTGATTTTAACCCAAATTTCAAAGATTGTTACCCGGTAAAGCTCACAAATAGTTTTTCTTTGATTTGAACTCCGTTTTTAACTCAATTTAACTTGAGTTTTCAGCTGTAGGTTCCTAAAAATATGAGGAACATGTTTTTGAAATAAAGTTTTGATTTTGCGCTTCTTTTTTGGAAACCCATTTTGGGGTTCCGTTTTGACCCCAAACCAAAAGTAGTCAATATGAGTGTTGTTGGTTTTATCTTGACGCGTAGATTTTACATTTGATATTTTTAGTAGAGTTTTGATGTGTGAGCAATTGTAAACACATTTAAGGCCTTTAACCTAGAATAATTGCGAGGTTTTAAGCAACTTTTGTCATTTTTTGATGTGTTTATGTTGATTTTATAGTATAAACTGATGAAGTAGAGAACCAACAAGAATGGAGGCAAAGAAATTGAAATATGGAGAAAGCTGAAGAGAAGTATGGCTGGTGACATCTGTGATAAGTCGTCTAATCCATGACAGGCCATCACAGTTGCCGTCAAACGTAACTAGAGAGTTGGTATGAATTGAATACTGTGACGATATCTGGTGATAAGATGTCAAAAGTGTGATAAGCCATCAGGGATGTCGTCAGCCTTAACTAGAGAATGAGATTTGCTGTAATATTGTGACGCCATATCTTGATAAGGCATCAGAGTTGTGATAAGGCGTCAGGATCACCGTCAACCTTAGGCAAAATTTCTCAAAATGGAAAAGGAGCTGACGACATCCATGGCGCGCCATCAGACTCCTGATAGGATGTCATTGTCGCCGTCAGCCTGAGACAGCAAAAGCCAAACTTAAAGAGAAGCTGACAACGTCCGTGATAGGCCGTCAAACTCCTGATAGGCCATCACGGTTGCGGCTATCTATTTTGAGGAAATCTGTAACTTTAGTTTTATTTCCTTATTTAGGGTTAACTATTTAAAAACTTTGTTTTAGGGTTTTCTGGGATCGATAGACATATCCTACAAGATAGAAGATATGATTTCTCTCTCTCTCTCTCTCTCTCTCTCTAAGATCAATATTTTGGAGCTTTGCTTTGTGATTCAATTCAAAGTATACTTTTTATTTTCTTCATCATTGTAAGTTAATCCTTTTAGTTATGAATTCAATTTACATACTTGTTTATTGCATCATGAGTGGCTAAACACCTGTAACCTGGATCATCGGATCTAGGGTTAGGTCATAATAAGGTGTTAAATACTCAAGATTTAATAGGTGTTAGGATTTCTTGGTAAATCTAAGATTATAATTTACGTTTGTTGGTTGCAAACAGTAGGCGTACCTACTTTGGTTTGCTTGATAAAGAAATCATAAACAGTAGGAAGTGAATTATCAACAAGGACTCGGAAAGGCTTCGTTTACTAATCAGCGTTGTAACAAGGTTGATTAATCTGAGGTAAAATCTGGACAGTGCATAGTGATTCCCTAGGTCCGAGAGGATTAGGAAATTAGATGCTTGAATAGGTCGAGATACATTTGAGCATATCATCGATAAAGATAGCTTTTGATCCGAACCACCGTGAGAGTCTTGAGTAAATTTTAGCATCTGTTATGTACCGTAAGCCTTAGTGAACATAATCCTGGTTATTTCATAAAATCTTGGTTATAAACATCAAATTCAAAGTGACAATCAATTATCTGCAAAACTTAAACCCCATTTCAGGAAACAATAAACTACAAGTGAATTAAATCAAAAATAACTTGAGTTCACACCTTATTCCCTATGGGATTCGACCCCAAACTAGTTGGGTTTTATATTGACAACGATCGTTTAAACCCATTAAAGAGTATAATTTGAGCGTTATCAAAAAATGGTTCCATTGCCGGGTAATATGGTTGAAAACTTAAAGTTTGTGTGTGCTAATTTACTGTTAGTTATATTTTCTAGATTTACGTTTGTTTGTTGTTTTTGTTTATTTGCAGTATCTTAATAGTGTACGCCAAGCATAGCTTAGTCCGAAACTCCAATGCATAATAAGAAATGGCAGAACAATCGTTGCAGTATGAGTTTAATGATAACGATGACGGTATAGATGGAGCAGGTGCAACGGGTGCTATCATTCCTTCACCGTTGGCACTTAGAGCAAAGTTCAACATTACACGCACGATGATCGAACTCCTGAACTTGAAAGGGTTGTTTGAAGGCCTTCCTGGGGATGACCTTAACCTGCATCTGGTGAATTTTGTCACCATTTGCAAATCTTTTGATAACCCAGGAGTGAGCCAGAATGCTATCCGGTTGAGACTATTCCTGTTGTCTCTATCTGGGGAGGCAACATTATGGCTGAATGAGCTAGCACCTATTTTTATAACTAACTGGAGGCAGTTGAAAAGAGCTTTCCTAGAAAGGTTCTTTCCGCCTTCCAGGAGGTACAATTGAGGAATGAGATCAGTAATTTTAGACAGCTCCCGACTGAGGCCTTGCATGAAACTTGGGAGAGGTTCAAGAAGAAGCCGACACAGTGTCCGAACCACAACATGATGGACATACATTTGATGGAGACTTTATACAGGGCTCTTAACTTTGTAACAAAGCCGATTATAGATAATGCCGCTGGTGGTTCATTTGTCGATTTGTCTTTTCAAGATACCTCAAATATGCTTAATAGGATGACCAAACGGAGTCGAGATTGGTACACCAGGGATTCTGTGGTGGCAAGCCCCACTGTTTATGTTGGAATGACTGCTGAACAACACAGGAAAGATAAGGAGTGGGATCAAGATATGGCCCATCTAAAGACTCAGATGGACTTGCTCACCAAGCACTTATTATCGGGGAAGACTGAGAAAGTAAAGGCTGTGACTTCTCAGGATCGAGTTGATGTTGAGCCTGAAGAAAAGGCTAATTATGTTAATAATAAGGGGGGTTTCCGAGGCAATAGCCAAGGGAATCATGGTTCGAACATTTATGACAAGCCTGGTTACAGAGACAGGGAGCAAGGGAACTAGAGAAGCAGAAATGAAAGAAGTGGGTTATATGTTCTTCTTGAAAATTAGGAAGCTACTGCAACTAGCTCTGGAAAGATATTTATGGAGGACTTGATGAAAAACTGTTGGAGGAAGTTGAGGCTACCAACTCAGGGGTAAATACTATGAAGGGTGAATTTTCTACTCTGAGTCAATTGGTTAGTTCACACGCAACTTCTATCATACAGTTGGAGCAGTAGATGAGCCAACTTGCTGCAGCACTGAACTAGAGAAAAATTAGTTCTGTATCTAGTGAAAAGGCTTAGAATCTGTAAACTGATGGCTCATGTCAGGTTATTACCAGCAGGAGTGGTAAGAACGTACCTGGTCCTTCTGTTGGCAAGTCTGCAAATAATGAGGTAGTTGTGGATAAATCAGAAGAAAGCAATCCAAGGGAGTCTGAGAAGCTGAATAGCTCTATTGATGCTTTAGAGAAGGTGAGGGAGAAGGAAGAGGAAGTGGTGTTAAAAACTATCCTAAGACCACCACCTCCCTTTTCTCAATGATTGAGGAAAAAGGTTAATGATGCCAAATTCAACAAATTTATGGCAATGCTCAAGCAATTGACAATAAATGTGCCTTTGATTGAGGCACTTGAGCAAATGCCAGGATATGCAAAATTCATGAAGGACCTTGTGACGAAGAAACAAGCGGTGAGCTGTAAATTGGAGGCATATCTCCACGTTCGTAGTGCTATCTCTACAAGGACCTTAATGTAGAAGAAGCAAGACCCAGGTGCAGTCACTATTCCCTGCATAATTTGAACTATGGAATTCACCAAGGCACTGTGTGATCTGGGAGCAAGCGTTAATTTGATGCCATTGTCTATTTATAGAAAGTTGGGTCTGGGGAATCCCATACCTACCAACATAAGACTGGTGATGACGGATAGGTCAGTAAAGCGACCTGTCGGTATTCTGCATGATGTGTTGGTAAAGGTTTCCAATTTCATATTCCCTGCAGACTTCATCATTCTGGACTGGGAGGTGGACTTCGAGGTGCCCATAATCTTGGGTTGACCTTTCCTCACAACTGGAAGTATGTTGATCGATTTGAGAGCGAATGAGCTCTTATTCAGGATGAACGATAAAGTAGCATGGTTTTATGTGGGAAAATCAATGAAACATCATGAGAAAATAAGTGTGTTCTCAGTAGTTGATGTGTATTTTGAGGACGAACAAGACGTGCCCATAACTGAGCAACTTGTTATCGAACCTTTGACTGCGGTCATGATGAATTATGATATTAAAGGCAATGGGAAGTACGAAGAGACAGTTTGTGCCTTGACAGGCATGGGTTCATATCCTTATGCTCCCAAAAATTTGGACCTTGATTTGGCTAATCGACCAACGCCACAAGCCAAGCCATCTATTGAAGAGCCTCCAGTGTTGGAGTTGAAGGAGCTGCCTGGGTATTTACGGTACGTGTTTCTGGGTAAAGGGAACACGCTACCTGTTATTATTGCAGCTGATTTGGGAGAATAATTGGTGAATGCACTTATTTCAGTACTTTAGAAGCACAAGAGAGCAATAGGGTGGACCATCGCAGATATTATTGGTATTCCCCTGGGCATCTGCACACATAAAATTCAACTTGAGAAAGTATGTATTCCAACCATAGAACATCAGCGCCGTATTAACCCACTAATGAAAGAGGTGGTTAATAAGGAGATTATTAAATGGTTGGATGCAGGAGTGATTTATCCTATTTCTGATAGCAAGTGGGTGAGCCCAGTTTAATGTGTGCCCAAAAAAGGAGGTATGATGGTGGTTGCTAATGAAAAGAATGAGTTGATTCCACTCAGACTAGTAACTGGGTGGAGAGTTTGCATGGACTACCGCAAGTTAAACTCTTGGACTCTGAAGGACCACTTTCTAATGCCTTTTATGGACTAAATGCTTGACCGATTGGCCGGTAGGGGGTGGTATTACTTCTTGGATGGTTAGTTTGGATATAACCAAATCTGTATTGCTCCTAAAGATCAGGAGAAGACGACATTCACATTCCCATATGTCACCTTTGAATTTAAGAGAATGCCATTTGGGCTATGCAATGTACCCGCCACTTTTCAATGGTACATGATATCTATCTTCTCTGACATGGTGGAATACACCATAGAGGTATTCATGGATGACTTCTCTGTGGTGGGTGATTCATTTAAAATGTGTTTGGAAAATCTAAATGTGGCCTTGCAAAGATGTGTTGAATTTAACCTAGTGCTTAATTGGAAAAAATATCATTTCATGGTAAAGGAGGGCATCGTTCTTAGCCACAAAATTTTTGAAAAAGAGATAGAAGTTGATCGAGCAAAAGTGGAAGTTATCAAGAAACTACCAACTCCTATTTCAGTGAAGGGAGTGCGTAGTTTTCTTGGTCATTCAGGCTTTTATCGGAGATTCATAAAAGACTTATCTAAGGTTGCAAATCCACTTTGCAAGCTTTTAGAGAAGAAAGTGAAATTTTTCTTCGATGATGAGTGCTTGAAGGCATTTGAGTGCCTTAAAAAGAAGATGGTTGAAGCACCTATTGTTATTGCACCTATCTGGGCAAAACTATTTGAGATAATGTATGATGCAAGTGGTGTTGCCGTGGGAGCTGTATTAGGATAAAAGAGGGACAAACTATTTCATCCGATATATTACGCCAGCAAAGCACTGAATGGAGCGGAAAAGAATTACAACGTCACTGAACAGGAACTTCTGGCTGTGGTATATGCTTTTAAGAAATTTAGAGCTTATCTGCTCGGGACCAAAGTGGTGGTCCACATCGACCATGCTTCCTTGAGGTATTTGATGGCTAAGAAGGATACAAAACCAAGGCTTATTAGATGGGTGTTGCTGCTGCAAGAATTTGATTTCGAGGTCAAACATAGGAAAGGTTATGAAAACCAGGTTGCAGATTATCTATCTAGAATGGAAGGTGAACAGAAAGCCAGTGATGAAACAAAGATAAATGATGCATTTCCTAATGAGGAGATCCTAGAGGCTGCTGTGGAAAAATTACCTTGGTACGCGGATTATGCAAACTACGTTATGAGTGAGGTCATCCCAGAAAATCTTTCTTTCCACCAAAGGAAGAAATTCTTGCATGATGTAACACATTACTTCAGGGATGAGCTTTACCTTTTTGGGCGATGCGCATACAATATTATACGGAGATGTGTACCGAAAGTAGATGTATTATGCATATTAGAAGCATGTCATGCCTCCCAAGTTGGGGGGCACCATGCGGGTGACCGAACGGCCAGGAAGGTGTTGCAGAGTGGCTATTATTGGCCAACATTATTTAAATATGCCCATGAGTTTGTGCTGAAATATGACCAATATCAGAGGAAGGGATCAATCTCTAAAAGACATAAAATGCCCTTGACTAAGATGCTTGAAGTGGAGTTGTTTGATGTCTAGGGCATTGATTTCATGGGTCCATTTTTAAGCTCACATGGGATGAAGCATATGTTGGTTGCTATTGACTATGTCTCTAAGTGAGTCAAAGCTATGGCCTTGGCTGATAATGAAGAAAAGAGGGTTGTTGCTTTTCTCAAAAAGAGCATCTTCTCTTGCTTTGGAGTACCACGTACTATCATAAGTGATGGAGGATCTCATTTTTGCAACAAATTATTTAGAGAAACTTTGGAAAAATATGGAGTGAAACAACACAAAATGGCTACCCCGTACCACCCACAAACCAGTGGGCAAGTGGAGGTGTCAAATCATGAAGTTAAAGCCATCCTAGCCAAAACGGTGAATGCTAGCCGGAAAGACTGGTCTCGAAAGCTTGATGATGCATTGTGGTCTTACCGAACTACTTTCAAGACACCCATTGGCATGTCACCATTTCAGCTGGTCTGTGGAAAAGCTTGCCACTTGCCAATAGAGCTGGAATACAATGCTTTATGGGCGCTCAAAAGGTTGAATTTGAATTGGAAGGAAGCAACAGAGATGAGACTGGGACAACTGAATGAGATGGATGAATTTCATCTCAGGGCATATAAACGAGCAGATCTGTATAAAGAAAAAATGAAAAAGTACCATGATTGGAGAATAGAGAAACGAGAATTCAAAAAAAGGGACTTGATACTTTTGTTTAATTCCAGACTCAAATTGTTCCTAGGCATTTGACTTTTGGATTGTATTAGTAGTTCTTACACTATTGACACCTGGTTTTGGGCATGATTAGTATTTTGGATAAGTTCTTTCCGTATTGTTGTGATTACTTATATGGTTCGGCTTTATTCTAGAAGCCTTACCGTGGGATATTTTTGTCTTTACTCCTTTTTGTATAAGTTTGGGTGATAGGCTTATTTGTCAAGGTACACCACGACAAGTTCCATCATGACCCTTATTTTTGGGTCGTGACAAAAACTATAAGTTCATCTTTGTGATATTGCTACTATTACATTGAATAATTACTGTTCTATTAGTTAGTTAGTTTGTTGGCCGAGTCAGTTAGCTAGTGGTCAAGTTAGTTAGATAGTTATCCACTTGATCAAGTTGTTAGATATTTGTTAGGAAGCTTCTAGAAGGTCATGTGATGATCATGTGAACTTATAAATATGTGACATGTAAATCACATTCTAACCAACTCAATACACAAGTTCTATTTCAATTTTTCTTATTCTTATTCTTCATTGAGCTGAAGCTTTGTAGTAATTGCGTTGGTTGTCTTTCTTATGGGTCCATTGAATGTAACGCCTCGAAATCTTGTTCCTGGTATGCCATACGGTGCTCCGAACTATGAGTAGTCCTGAGCTAACCCTGGCTATTTCCTATTAACTCAATCTCAAAGTAAGAAAATATAATTATAAAATCATAATAACTGCGGAATACTTATCTAAAACATCTCAATCTCTCAAGTCTTAGTAAAGCAATATTGAAAAGAAAATCTGAATGATGACTCATAGTCTACAACTGAAACTAGTAGTCCGACAAGCCTCTAATGACTTAATCTAGAGAGCCACTAGGATAGGCCCTAACCAACTCAAAATATCTGGAATGAATAATGAAAAAACATCTACTAATGAAACTAGAAATCTGAATACTAAGTCCCTGAACTATGAGGACTCACCAGTTGCAGGGATGTAGGTGAGGTACTCAAAAATCACTCACGTTGCCGAGACTGAGCACCTGAACCTACATTATGAGACAATGTAGCAATAGACATATATATGGATCAGTACTTTGAGAATGTACTGAGTATATGGGGATGTATACAATAAGTAAACAATATCATATAAGTTTATAAAACAATGCATACTAAATGTAAATGGCTCACATAGGCTTGAGATATCTGAAATCTGAAAGTATAAAGCATGAATAGCAAAACATGCAATCTAGTTCTTGTGAGTCATAACACTTAGTCTCTAAAAGCTTTTCTGTTCTAGAATCTATAGTCTATAAGCTTTAAAACTTTAAGGAAAAATACTTTATCTGAAAAGTTATTCATTATTTTTTACTAGCAGGGAGGTTCTCTTAACCGACATAAACCATGCGAACTACATGGAGTCCAACATCTCGTCCTCCTAAGGAGGAAACCTCACATTGGGAAGAGGTGTCATAATCTTGCCAGGGAGTATAACCTCAGCTTAAGTGATTACTATCTCTGCCACTGTGGGCACTTTAATCTCAATCCTACGGTGGCACGTAGTTCTGGGGTATGAAACCTTGGAAACATATCCAACTCGGTGCTAAATACTACTCCCTTTTTATTTGCTACGCTCATCTCATTAGAAATCCACTTTTAAAAATAATCACATGGTTTATAATGTAAACCAACTATATATATATATATGTATATATATATATATATATATATATAATCTGAAATAAACTCTGAAAAGCGGATTCCAAAACTCAACTGGGGATCCGAAGATCAAATACTTTTTATTCAACTCAAAATATCCTAATCTCAGGGTGCTCAAAGCATGAGTTCTTGAAATATAAATGCTCAAATTAGGGTCTAATAACCCATGTATCAAACTCATGAAATTTCATAATAAATCATCATGCTCAATAGGATTTCTTGAAAACACTTCAACCATATCAAAATACTAAAATCAAGAATCACAAATATATGCTTAAACTCAATCAAAAATCCGAAATCAATATCTCATAGCATACTCGTGGTATTCAAAATCATAAAGAAGCATTCTTTAACTCAAAACAAATGCCAAATTTTGTAATTCAATAATATCATGCTCAAAATCATCAATAAGATACTTTTGGGTATAAACTCAATCTCAAACATAAGAAATTTGCTTAAAAACATAATTTTGGGCACAAGGACAAAATGATTGTCCTTGTTAAAACCCCACATACCTTAGATGATGAACTAAATGAATAAGCTTACTTTTTGAGATGCTATTTGTACTCTTGAATGAAGATTCTTGATGCTCTTGGTCTAGGAATCTTAAATCTTGAAACAATTTGGAAAAAGGATGGTGGAATCTTGAGTTTCTTGGAGATGAATGTTGAAGCCTAGGGTTTTGGATGAGAGTAATTTTGATGAAACTTAGCACATAATGCTTCTAAAAGGCTATAATCATGTGTTTGGATGGATTAGGGGTTGGGGAAAAGTCCAAAATATCCTCCCTTTAACTCCTAAATGAAACTGGAAAAGCGATAAAAAACCCCAATTTGCTAGGCCACCGTGATGCGCCACTATCGAGGTGGATCGCTGGAAAAAGGATGAGTGAGAACTGGGCTCACTCCATGATGCGCCACCATCACGATGCCCTGTAGTTTTGTCATTTTGGACATTGGCGCAACGCGCCAACATTAAGCCGGACCACTGGAAATTGATGAATGGGAAATTTTCCCTCTCCGCGATGCGCCCATATTACGGAGGGCCACTACAAAATGATAATTGGGAATTAACACTGCTCCGCGACGCGCTAAGGGTCCAAAAGACGGTGCTTTGCGACTGGAACTTAAAATCGCCATAACTTCTTACTCAGTTATTGAATTTAAGAGAATCTTATATCGTTAGAAAGCTTATTCAATTTCCTAAGTCATGAAAAGTTCAAATCTAAGGAGTTCCATATGAAATAATTATCATTCATTCTAGAAGCTAATCTTTGACATTTTCGGGATGAGTTTAAGCTAGGAAAATCGCAGGGTATTATATTGAAATAAGGTGCGTCATATTATAATTGGATACTTAACATTGAAATAAGGTGTTAAAGTTATTCTATTTATATTTTGGATAAACATAGTATGCACATCTGTATCAATAAATGTGCCCTTTAGCTGACCTAGTTTGAAAAATCAAATGAACCAGCAGATCTAAAACAAGAATTATTGAAGCACTATCTGTTGAAAAAATATTAGAAATTGATCAACTATATAAGTAGACAACAGTAATGATTTTACACATAGTCAAACAATTAATTTAGTAGTAGTATATTGGAACTTTTGAGTCTTTGATGATTGAAGCTATAGTATAAAATAATAAACGAGGCAAATTTACGGACCACTTAAGTAATGGAAGAATAACAATTAGATCCTTTAGTGGTAATACTTTGTGAATTGAGTATTGGATAGTATGATTGTAAAATCAAAGTTTGAGTGCCCACTTCAGATATAATCTCATAATTATTGGATAATATGATTTTTCCTTTTGCTTTTATTACAATATAATGATGATATATGATGTAATCATATCTAGTGTGTGTGTCGCATTTAATTTTCTTTGAGAGAAATCCTTAAAATTTCTTTCATTTTGTGCTAATTATTGAATGTGTTGTGTTTTGTTTTCCTATATACTAAGTCACAATGAAGCTGCTGAAGCAGACAACTCATGCTTACATGCCTGCTTCAGCTGCTTTAATCGTGATTTTACTATATTATTCCTAAATTATCATTATTTCTCCTATATATTGGTTCAAAAAAATTAATAATAGTTTTCATTTTAATTATTTATTTTGCTTTTCTTTTTAATTCACTATGTATTTAAAAATTACATAAAAAATATTATAAATTACAATAATTTAAAATATTCTTATATCGGTAAATTTTGTACTTTCTTTTTAATTTATTATTATATTTAAAAATTACATTAAAAGTATTATAAATCGTAATAGTTAACAACTTAAAATATTCTTATATGAATTTCATTGATCTAAATAAAATATATAAAATAATATTTGTATATATAAGAATTTATTAACTAAACGGATGAAGAATCTCAATTATAAAAGATAGAATTATACATATCTTATAATTTTTGAGTATCAATATTGGGCCTGTGCGTAGCACAGACAAAACCTACTAGTTCTTTTACGTGTAACACAACCTTATAAGGTTTAGTTGAAAGGTTCACTTGGGATTCTTTGTTAAATAGACCTTTTAAGTCTATTTTTTTTAATTAAATGGACCATAAGTTTTTTTATTTTGTAAGACTACCCATTTTTAAGACAGATCTATTATCTGTCCGACAGATATATAGACAGATCAATTATCAATCCTACAGATTTATGATCTGTCCGACAAATGAAAAAATTAAAGTAGGACATTTTGCTAATTGAAAACTTGGAGAGGGTCGGACATTTTGCTAATTGGAAACTTAATTCACTCCTATTTACTTGGATCTTAAACAATATAAAGAAAATTGATAGTAACATTTCTTCTTGAGAAAAGACATCAAAACCCCTCAGAACTTGTCCTCTCAACTTACTTTAGTACTTAAACTTAAGTTTCATTTATTTTCCCCCTTAACATATTTAAAGTGTATTAATTTCACCCCTAACGATATAATACCACTCTCATACTAGAGAGTATATTACGCTCGCCTACACATCAGCGCCACATCACTGCCATGTCGTTGCCACGTCATAAATTATCTAAAAAGTGTTATATATATATAACACTTTTTAAATTAAAAAAATAGCCATGGAGCTTAGATTTTCTGGCGAATTTCCACCAAAAAACTCCATCTTTACCGATCAAATCTATATGCATATAAATTTTCCAGCGAATTTTTGCCGTAAAACTCCAACTTTACCAATCAAATCTTTAATTTCTTCACGCAAAATTCATCCCTCACTACCCACCTCATCAAAACAAACCCGAAAGCCTTCTCAACCCCAAATTAGAATCCCCTCAAGCTATTCGAAAAATCAACCAAAAACGCAGTAGCTAGCATAAGCATAAGAAGATAAGAAAATAACAAGAAACAACAACACAGTAGCATCACCATGTCCCCATTCAAAATCATTCATTCCGATATATTCCGGCAAAATTCACCAAAAAATGATTAAAATAAACCCACAAAAAAAATATACACACAAAATTAACACCACTGCTAGCATTAACACCATCACCATTAACATCGCCGGTAATAATTTCTCTTCAATTTTAATTTTATTTTGAATTTTCAAAGCCACAAAGATAACTTTTTATTTGGAAATCCAATTTCATTCTTTTATTTAAAGGTAGGGGTGAAGGGTTTGGTAATCCAAGTAGAAGAAATTGGGGATTTGAGGAGGGGGCAGGTGGTGGTGAAATTTATAATTGAAGGAGAAGTGGGGGTTGGCGGGTTTGGGGAGGATAAATCAGGGTGGAGGTGGTATGGGGGTTAGAGGGGAGGGGGCTGGTGGTGGTGAAATTGGTGGTTAAAGGAGGAGGGGGCTGATAGTGGCGGGTTAGGGGAGAAAAAGTTATGGTGGGGGTGGGATGAGGGTAGGGAGAAGAAAAAGATGGATTTTTTTCTTATATATATATATATATATATATTATATATATATAAATAGTTTTTTTTTAAAATAATATTCACACATTTTTTTCTTTTTTTTAATTCCATGTCAGCTTGAGAGGTGAAATTAATACACTTTAAAGATGTTAAGAGGGATAAATAAATAAAAGTTAAGTTTAAGTGCTAAAGTAAGTTGTGCGGACAAGTTCGGGGGGGGGGGGGGTGATGTCTTTTCTCTTTCTTCTTTCTATAGTCACTTTTATTCCATTTTGTGAAACACAACCCAACTAGTGTCCGCATTTCTTTTTTCTTGTTTTCTTTTTAGTTTCGTCCTTTTAATCTATTTTCACATTAATCTGTTTCATACTTATTTTCCTTGTCTCTATTTATCTGATGTCACATTTTGGAAGTATTATTGTCTATCCATTTCAACATTTTATTTGTTTTGGTGCTATATATAGTGAAGTAACTTTGCTCTTTGGTAGTACCACACACATACAAATTAATCTAGTGTCCAAATTCCCTTGAAACATTCTATTTCCAGTCTGTTCTAGTAACTGAATGGAGAAACACATTTTCTTACTGATACTTCTCTTTCTAGTTCAATTTTCTATATCAATTGCTTCTTCTAATATGACTGACCACGAAGCTCTACTAGCTTTCCGAAATCTTATTATAAATCCTAGCCACTTTTTGGCCAATAATTAGATAAAAAATATTTTTTTTCTCTTGGTTTGGTGTCACTTACAGTCTAAAAAGGCAAAGGGTTTGGCCTTGGCACTTCCTAATTTGCAACTTCAAGGCATAATTTCACAGTCATTGGCAAATTTTTCCTTTCTCAAAGACCTCAATCTCGAGAACAACTTATTCCATGGATGCACCCCTTATGAACTTGGCCACTTTCTTGGCTTGTGAGTGATTTATATTCAAAACAATATACTCAAATGAAGTATTCCAACAAGTCTATTTGGAAACCAGAGAGTTCAAGTAATTTCATTGGATTTCAATGTAATGACCCTCTATTTCTTGTGTTTCATGCTTTTTCTATGTTTAGAACCTTTCAATAGCTATCTCAAGTAATTTATGAATTACTGGGATTGACAGTTCTGTTATTGGTCAGTTTGTTTGATTTTTAGAGTCAATTTTTTATTTTGGAGTGTTTGCTATCAAGAAAAGGATATTAGGCTTGAACTTCAGGTAAACAGCCTCAGATACCAATTTTGATAGTTTTGCTAGCTCCAAAATATGAATTTTAGGCCAAAGGAACCTATGATTTGGGTTCTAAGGCTTTCAAACTCATTTTGGGGTATTGAATGGATTTTGGTTAAAACATCCCTTTCGGTATGTGGCCCACTTTTGATAGAAATGATCTCGGATGGAAATTTTAGTGATGCCTTTACGATCAAAATGTCAAATTTGGTAGGGTAGCTTAGTTTTTACGTTTACATGGTTCTGAACAAATCTTAAGGGCCTGATCAGGAACTTGGCAACTTTGCCAATTGCTGGTGCCTGTTGTATCTGGTGTAGTCGCTTTAGATATTTAGCACCGGTTTAGCGCCAACCTCTCTAGTAGAGGCCAGCCTTGAGGCTAGGCTGCTTGTATGGTCATTTCACTGCTGAAGTGGACATCGATGATACCTCTTTATATATTTTATTTCTCTCAATTTTGACTCATTTATTACTAGTCCAAACACCATTAAAACCCTAGAAAGCTTAGAAAATTATGGAGATTAATTATTGGGTGTTAGTTGTTAGTTGAAGACTTTGGTGCAATCATTTCCCTATCATTTTTTTTGTAAGTTTCTGCTAATTTTTTGGTATAACCTTAATTTCCTAGATTATTATTGTGGTTGATTTAGGCCTATTTGTGCTTGGATTCCACCATTTTTATGGATAAATGATCTTTGAGCTTAGAGGGACGTGTAGATTATTATTGTTGTTGATTTAGTATGATTTTTGACCCAAAGCATTTATACGCATTATGGATATTGAAATTCTCATCTTAATACATAGATTATTAATTTAATAGCGTGGCAGTATTCACAGGTTTTTCGGAAGGGAAAAGCTCTAGAGTAGAAGACTTGATAAGCTTTCGGTGACATCCAGGTAGACTAGGCTTACTTTTCTTCTAGGCTGAGCTTTATTATAATATTAGTGTAGTATTATGCTAGATATAGATGGGTATTTATGACTCGATTGATGATTCAGTATTCATTAGTTAAGTTAGCCAATTTGTGCCTTTTGGATAGAATCACCCCAACCTTTCTTCATATTGATTTTGTCGATAGCTTAGGACATGTTTGGACTTAAATGGTACCTTGGGATAGATTGTAAAGACTTAGTCTAGTTTTTGGTTGGTTCTTGATTTAGTATGGATTTTTGGGACTCGTATCGCGCCCTGTAGACCCTTTCTTTAGGTGCCTAAATTAGCTCTTTGTAGACCTAAAGTCCTTTGTTTGTCACCTTAGACTAAATCTTGAGCCCTAGGATGACTTAATTTAGTGAGTTCTAGTTAACCTATATATCTGGAGTAGAATAGTGCTTGACCTATAAAACCTTATCCTTAGATCTACATGAGTAAATTCCCCATCATTTCTTGATTTGATCAATTGATTGGAGGTTTAGTACTAAATAGACTTAAGAGAACTATAATCTTGGATTGACACTTTTTAGCTTACTCTTTATTTCTGGTTCAAGCATGGCAGTTATGATTTATTCGTGGTATTTGTATCATGGTTTTATTCTTTAGTTTCGATGTAAGTTCAACATTTATGATTTATACGTGACATTCTCTGTCGTGATCTGTTCTTTTTACCCAGTTCAAGTATGACATTTATGTTCATGGAGGAGTTTCAGTAACTTTTTAACCATTGTCACCTTATGTTATTATTATAGATAAATCCATTCTTACTCTGTGTCCATCAAACTTATAGGGGCATCATTTTCTTTCTTGTTTACACCTTCTGGAATTATAAGGGCACAATTAGGTTATAGATAAACTGTAATTTACTTTTGAATTACTTATTCTGCATATTTATCATAATCACTTAATTTAAAGTACTACGTCCGTTGATGCACCTTATCTCTAACTTTATTTTACATTTATCACGACCCGAGGCTATTCCCTAGTCGTAACACGATGCTTAAGGCCACAAGAGAGCCTAAGATAACCCATGATTTAGTACCTACTATGAGCGCTGAATAAGATAATAATAAAATATCATATGTGGAAGCTAAACTGATGAAAACTCTGGTAAGATATAATATTCAATGTGTCTGAATATCTGATACAAATTGAAAGCAAGTCTTACTATCTGAAAACCTCTAAAATATAGGGATTTGATGGGACAAACCCCTAACTAACTCCATCTGACTAGTATATAAGAAATACTGAAAGTAACTATGGATAACTTATCCTCAAAGGATGATGACTCACCACAACTGCTGCTGAGTGGAACACGAACTGTCTAAGTACGGTCGAGGAACTAGGCATCCAAACTTATATTCTAAAATCAATACAGTGCAAAAAGAGAGTATGCGGCCAGTACTTTGAATATACTAGTACATGAGATAGGGACTAATTAAAATACATACGGACATTGAGCATGAATGCATAAACATGTAAAATAGATACAGACAAGGAAAACATGTGCTGAAATAATTTGTAAAACTAAATAACTGATAAATTGAACTTTTGATCATGCAAACTGTACTGAATATCATTTGAATACTAAACTGAGACTGTGGGAGCTAACATTCAACTAACATGCCCTAATCTAAGCTAATCGATTCCAACCTGTAACCCTAGTTAGCAGGGTGTCTGTACGTTGCCACAGGTACTGACACTAGCTGTGTGGATTCACTACACTAATTTTTCGAAGGACTAAGGAGTCACCCTAGTCTGGTAGGTACCCCTGAGAGAGTATCAATCCTATACAGGCAGGAAGATCTTTCAATAAGTTCTACTAGTGATGAGGTAAATTTAGATCGATCGAGAATTACGGTGGATAATATTTTTGCATATAATGTTACACTAAATATCACGCAAGACAATGAAAACCTTGAACCTCTATCTGTCAAAGAATGTCAACGAATAAAAGATTTTCCAAAATGGCAAGAGGCGATTCAATCAGAATTGAATTCACTTGCTAAATGAGAGGTCTTTGGACCTGTAGTCCAAACCCCAGATGGTGTAAAACCAGTCGTCTATAAATGGGTCTTCACACATAACGAAACTAGAGAAATAAAATTGTAAGATATAAGGCACGCCTTGTTGCACATGGGTTCTCTCAAAGACCTGACATTGACTATGAAGAAACATATTCACCTGTTATGGATGCAATATTATTTTGATACCTTATCGGTCTAGCTGTACATAAAAATCTTGAAATTCATCTAATGGATGTGGTTACAACTTATCTTTATTGTTCACTTGATAATGATATTTACATGAGAATCCCAGAAGAATTAAAAATGCCTGAAACATATAGTTAAAAGTCTAGGAGATTATATTCGATCAGATTAAAAAAATCGTTATACGGTCTAAAACAATCAGGATGTATGTGGTATAATCGCCTAAATGAGTACTTGAAAAACGAAGGTTACGTAAATGATGTCATTTGTCCTTGTATTTTCATTAAGAAAATGACATTAGGATTTGTTATACTTTTTGTTTATGTGGATGATATAAATCTCATTGGGACTCCAGAAGTGGTCTAAAAGGCAATTGACTATCTTAAGAAAGAATTCGAAATGAAAGATCTTGGAAAGAAGAAACTTTGTCTTGGTCTGAAAATTGAACATTTAGCAGACGGGGTATTCATTCATCAAATTATCTATACCAAGAAGGTTTTGAATCGATTTTACATGGACAAAGCATATCCATTAAGTACTCCAATGGTTTTTCAATCAATCGAAGTGAGTAGAGATCTATTCCGACCTCTGAAAGAGGGTGAAATGATTCTTGGTCCCGAAGTACTATATCTCAGTGCTATTGGTGTACTTATGTACCTCGCTAATGCTATAAGGCTGGATATAATATTTTCTGTTAATTTGTCAGCAAGGTATAGTTCTTCTCCTACGCTAAGACACTGGAACAGATTTAAGCATATATTGAGGTACCTAAAAGGGACTATTAATATGGGTCTGTTTTATACTAACAAAGCTAGTCTAGATCTTATTGGTCATGCAGATGCAGGTTATTTATCTGACCCACATAAAGCACGATCTCAAATAGGCTATGTGTTTTTATATGGAGGTACTGCAATATTATGGCGATCGACAAAGAAGTCCATTATTTCTATTTCTTCTAATCATGCTGCGATAATAGCAATACACGAAGCAAGTAGACAATGCATATGGCTGAGATTAGTAGTATATTCCATCAAAGAGAGATGGGGCTTGAAGCTCAATATCAAGGTACCCACAGTCATATTTGAAGATAATGCAGCATGCATAGCTCAATTAAAAAGAGGCTTTATAAAGGAAGATAGAATGAAGCACATCTCACCAAAGTTCTTCTTCACATATGATCTCCAGAAAAATAGTGATATTGATGTACAACAAATACGTTCCAACGACAATCCGTCAGATTTGTTCACCAAATCCTTACCAACTTTAACCTTTGAGAAGATGATATATACGATTAGGATGCGAAGATTGAACCGGTTGAATTGGGATCTTCATCAAAGGGAGTAAGAATACGCGATGTACTCTTTTTTCCTTAGCCAAGGTTTTTATCCCATTGAATTTTTCCTGGTAAGGTTTTAATGAGGCAACACTCAAAATGCGTATTCAGATAGATTTTTTCTTATATGGACATCCAAGGGGGAGTGTTATGAACACATGTGGAAGTCCATGTGTCAATAACAAAGCCATGTGGCTTTGTTTCTAATAGGCATAAACATAGTCATATCCCACCTCTTTAACTTGGATAAGATTCCATGCATGTATTTGGCTATAAATAGCCTTGGTCATTTAAGGAAAGTAGATATAGTGAATTGCTAATTTTACTCTCTTCACTTTATATGTTTTACTTTCACTTTTAATTTTATATCAGACTCCTATTTTTTCTATATCACTAGACAAAGTTCTAGCTATCTTTTATTAAAATTAAAAAAATAATAATATAAACATGGGCAAATACAAGCAAGGGGATAGATCTTACCTTACAAACCCTAATGAGACTACGAACCTTTACTAAATAATAAACATTCATTCCCCATTGATGTCGACGTCTTGAATCTAAACAAGATTTCTTCTTTCTATTATAAGTTAAACGACTTTTATTCCGTTTTGTGAAACACAACCCAAGTAGTGTCAGTTATCAAGGAAAACTGGGCAAATTCTTTTTTCTTTTTGCTACTAATTTTCCTCCTTTTAGGGCCCGTTTGAATAGGCTGAAAAAAGTGCCTTCTAAAAAGTTCTTTAAAAGTGCTGAACTTATTTTAAAAATAAGCAGTTACGTGTTTGGATAAAAGTGCTGAAACTGAAAAAACGTTATTGATGTGTTTGGTAAACAAATGCTTTTAAGCACTTTTTTTGGTCAAAATATCTGAAATACCCTTAAAGTTGTTAACAATATATAGAGTTGAATATTATTGATTTTTATTTCCAAAATAATTCAAATTAAAATTAATATATATTTTAATATAAATAAAATATTTTCATGAATGACTATTAATTTGTGCGCTAGGAAACCTTTTTTTTGTTAAAAGAGTTTAAATCATTAAGCAAAATATATGTGTTACTAATCATTATAATTACATTAATTGATAAATAGTTGGTCACAAATGATACTATTTATTTGATAGAAAGATTCTTAATTAGAAAATATATTACTCGTTCATTGAGTAATGACTATCACTACTAAAACATTAATGAATACGAATATTGTGTCATTAAGTATAGATGGATCATTCACTAATCATCCATGAAGTTGTATAACTTCAATGAGTATTCTCGATATATTTTGGTTGGTGAGTTATTTTTTTATTAGAGAAATTCCTATGTTATACAATAATAATTGTCCAAATTTAAAAGAACATATTAAAGAAGGAGAATAATATATAAAAATTCATATTTCAAAAATTAGAAGTTTCATACAAAAGAAGTACTAATATAGTTAGAGTTAAGTGTTCCATAAATACAAAAAGTGAAAATATTCAATTAATACAAACATTAAGTATTAGAAGCTATTTTGGGGCTACACAAGGGTAATTTTGGAATGAGGGAGAATTTCAAGGGACAAAAATGTCTTTTAGTTGGTCAAAATACAATAGCTTCTAAGCCAAAAAAGATGGAAATTGAAGCTTTTAGTTTTTGGCTTATAAAAAGTAATTTTTGACTTTTTTAAAGCAATTTTGAAAATTTTCAAACACTTAAAAAAGTAAAAAATAGCTTAAAAACTATTTTGACCAAAATATAAGCCAATCCAAACACCCACTTAGTCTGTTTTTACATTAATCTGTTTGCTATTTAATTTCATCCCTCGTATTAATCTGCTTTCACATTTTGGAAATTATGCTCTATCCTCTTCAATATATATTCCTACTATATTAGAAAGACTCTGATTTCAACATGTCTGTTTAAGTAGCTATGGGCATTATCGTCTTTTCCTATTTTAAAAACTTGTGTTGTCATTTATTTACCCAAGTAAGTTTTGACGTGTCCATCATAGCTGATGACTCTTCCCTATGATGTCTCTTCCTCTAAACCTAATCTAATGATTTCAGCTATTTTCTTGCTCAAAATTTCAAAAGAGTAGTAGAAGTTCCTTTGCTCGTTCGCTTCGTCTTTTTCTCAGCGATTATTCAACTACATGTACTTTTCTCTGCTTTTGCGTCTTAATATATATATATATATGATTAACTTTGATCTTTGGCAATAACACACACGAATTAACCTACTGACCTAATTCCCTTGATCCAGTCCATTGGCAATAACAAGGAGAATCACATTTTCTTATTGATTCTTCTCTTTCTAACTCAATATTACTCTCTTTCTACATCGCTTGCTTTTTCAAATGAAATAAACCAACAAGCTTTATTACACACACATATATATATATACACACATATATATATATACATACATATATACATATACATATATATATATATACATATATATGAGTAACTTTGATCTTTGGCAATAACACACCCAAATTAACCTACTGACCAAATTCCCTTGATCCAGTTCGTAGGTAACAAGAAGGAGAATTACATTTTCTTATTGACTTTTCTCTTTCTAACTCAATATTACACTCTTTCTATATCACTCGCTTCCTCAAATGAAACAGACCAACAAGCTCTATTAATACTCCAAAGTCTCATCACAAATGCTAGTCATTTTTGGCCAATAGATGGACCAAAAATACTTCTTTTTGCACTTGGTTCGGTGTCACTTGCAGTCCAATAACGCAAAGGGTTGTGGCCTTGACTCTTTCTAATTTGAAACTTCAAGGCACAATTTCCCTGTCATTGGCTAATTTATCCTTTCTTAGAGAGCTCAATCTTTGAAACAACTTCCATGGTGGCATCCCTTATGGACTTAGAAACCTGCCTCGCTTGCGAGTGATTGATATTCAAAACAATCAGCTCCACAAAAGTATTCCAACAAGCCTATTTCAACACCAAAGAGTTCAAATCATTTTATTGGCTTACAATAAACTCAATGGTGAAATGTGGAAAGGGCCCTGGTATATACCTGAACTTAAGAGTCTTAAATCTCATGAACAATAGCCTCACAGGTATAGTCCCTCCTTCAGTCGAAAATGCTACGAAGTTGTTGAACTTCAATTTGTCTGGGAATAGTATCAACGGCTATATTCCGAAGGAGATTAGTAATTTGAGCCAACTTTTGCATTTGTATTTGTTCAATAATCAATTAACAGGTTCCATTCCCGCAACACTGTTTAATATCTCATCACTACTTGCCATATTTCTGACAAACAATAGCCTTTCCGGTCCTCTCTTGCTTTATGAAGGAAATATTTTTTCAAATCTAGAGTTATTAAGTATATCTAACAACCAAATTTCTGGTTTCCTTCCTTTCAACATACGCCAACTCACTGAGCTCAATTTTTATCTATTTCTGTCAACAACATAACTGGAGAAATACCCTAAAATATTGGTTGTTTATCCAAACTTGAGGAGTTTTAGATTAGTAGTACTTCAATAAAAGAGACTATTCCCACTTTATCGGGCAATTTATCCATTCTAAAATATCTTTATTATGGATACAATGGTTTAGTGGGACAAATCCCTAAGGAATTAGGGAAGCTATCAAATTTGAAAAAATTAAGTACTACCCAAAATTTTAACCTTACTGGTCAAATTCCAAAGGCTATTTTCAATATATCTTCTTTGGGAATGATTGATTTCAATTTCAATTACCGTTTAAAATTCCAGCCACTGCAGGTCTTCATCTTCCAAACCCTGAAAGACTTTGCTTGGCACTCAATGACCTGCTTGATGGTGAAGTTCCATTGTTCATAGCAAATGCTTCCAAGCTTGAGCTGTTGGTGCTAAATAATAACTTTCTCACAGGAACTATTCCTACTAATTTGGGAAATCTTCGTGCACTGCGAGAACTGTTCTTATATCATAATCAACTTACCAGTTAGCCAAGAGAGCGTGAGTTGTGATTCTCAAATTTTATAGCAAACTGTGTGATGATGTGATATCTAAAAGTGGGTTCCAATCTGGTAAATGGTGTTCTTCCTAATTCTTTTGGGAATCTTTCATCTACTATTCAAAATTTTCATATAGGAGAAGCACGCATCAGTGGCTTCATAGCTACTAGTATTGGCAACATGAAAGGTCTTACAACCCTAAGCTTTGCCAATAATTACTTGGTGGGGAGTATTCCTTCTGATATTAGTAAGCTTAAAAAACTCCAAGGGTTGTATCTTACCAACAATAAATTGCACGGACATATTTTACAGGTAGTATGCCATTTATCTAATTTGGTTCAATTAACTATGCAAGTTAATGATCTCTCTGGATTAGTTTCATAATGCTTAGGAAATTTTAGCATGCTACAAAAGCTTTATTTGGCTACTAATAATTTTCATCAAAATTTCCCTTGAGCCTTTGGAAGTGAGAGGTCTTCTCTTTCTAAACGTGTCATAGAATTCTATAGAGGGAGAAGTACCCCAGGATATTGGAGAACTGAAGGTCATTGTAGAATTAGATCTTTTCAGTAACCAATTTCCAAGAATAACTCCAACCAAATTAGAGGAACACCAAAATCTACAGTGTTTTGACCTAAATAAAACAATTCAGTTTTTGGCCAAATTCAATTCTACTTTTCCAAGTTGATAAGCTTGGAATTCTTGGATTTGTCCTTGAATGACTCATCAGGTACTATTCCTAAGTATTTAGAAAAGTTATCATACCTTAAAAGCATTAATGTTTCCTTTAGTGGTTTAGAAGGTGTAATACCCAATGGTGGTGTGTTTGCAAATTCTACTCAGCAATCATTTCTTGGGAACTAAGGTCTATGTGGAATGTACATATTGGAGGTTTCTGCTTGTGCTCTCACTAATCCCATACAACAATCAACATTTAAGGAGGTTGTGCTAAAAATTATTACTCGTGTGGTTATTTCATCCTTTCTGTTATTCTTATTGGTGTCAGCTTGGATAATGAAACAAATGAAGAAAAGGAAGTTCAAAGATGTGGAAAAGGTACCAGAGATCAGGACTCACCAGTTAGTCTCTTATCCCTAGAGTCAACAAGCAATGAATAATTTTAATGGATCAAATTTAATTGATGCGGGAAGCTCTAGTTCTGTGTACAAAAGCACATTCTCGGGTGGAATTGTGGTGGCCATAAAGGTTCTGGATTTGGAAAATGAAGAAGTATGCAAGAGGTTTGATACTGAAGTGATAAGAAATGTTAGACACAGAAACCTTGTCCTTATGATTACTACTTGTTTTTAGTGTATATATAAGAGCCTTTGTTCTGCAATTTATGTCCAACGGGAGTCTTGAGAATTGGTTGTTGAAAGAAGATTGCCACTTGAATTTTCTTCAAAGAGTTGCCATAATGCTTGATTGGTTGTGGCTGTTGAATATCCGCATCATAGTCATCATACTTATATTGTTCACTGTGATCTAAAGCTAGCCAACGTTCTTTTGGATGAAGAAATGATGGCACATGTTGCTGTTTTTGGAATCTCCAAAATGTTAGTTGTAAGCAAGTCCATAACACATACTGAGACATTGGGCTCTCTTGGATATATTGCACTGGGTATACTAGTCTTTCTCTTTTTAATTAACTGAAGACATTAGTTTTTTCACAAATCATAATTAGCCCTTCTAAAATCTAGAAATAAATAAAAACAAGTTTTTGTTACTTTCTTCATTCACTTTTATTTATCCACTATTTCAAAATAGATTTTCACTTTTACTTATCACTTTTAGCAACTTTTACTTATCCACTACTTCAAAATAGATTTTCACTTCTACTTATCATTTTTAGCATATCAAGAAGAGACACTTTTTTGTCTTATTTTACATTTAATATTAAGTACTTATCCCCCAAACTAAGACCAAAGACTATACATCAATTAATATGGATATTGTGGTAAAATAATCATATTAATATTTGTTTCCTAAGGACTTGCAAAGTCCAAAGTGGACAAGTAAAAAATGAACGGAGGGAGTAATACATAATTATTGTTATATTGGATGAATAATTCATTTTCATTTTTTGTACTTTTTAAGTATGGCTCAGATGAAATAATGTCCATCAGTTGTAATGTTTACAGTTATGGCATCATGCTAAGGGAGGTTTTGGCAACAAAAAGGCCAATGGATGAAGAGATTTTCAACAAAAATCTTGGCTTAGTTTGGATAAGGTGAGCATTTCCAAGAAATATGATGGAAGTTGTGGATGCCAATTTTTTTCCTGAGGAAGAACAAATCACTTCTAAAAGTGAATTCTGCATAGCCTCCATGATAGAATTGTCTTTAGACTACACAGAGGATACACCAGAATCAAGGATAACCATGAAAGATGTAGTCAAGAGGCTTAACAAAACCAAGAACGTATTTTTGGAAACTTAGAAAGTTAGTATCTCTTCAGACGCTATTGTTTCTGAACTGCAAGTTAATATGATACTTTTTGTTTCTAAGCTGCAAGTTAATAAGATGCTTTTGCTTGACCTGGTTTCTTTAGTAAAGTCGTCGCATACTACATCTTAGCGTCATGTACCGTTTGTACTTCAGAGCGTTGCATTTCATTAACTTTGTTATTTCATATTTCCGTGGTTTTGAACTTGCTTAAATTTGTAAGTAATTATTGTTTGAGTGCTTAAATAAACTAGAATTAAATGATGAAATACTATGAAGGTATTTAGCTGCACCATTTTTCTTTATTTTTGCATATTCAGAAACATCACTTATTCCTTCATTTTCTTGCTTCAATAGCTTATTCTTTTGTTAACTTAAAAGTTCAAGTATAAGGTGTAGGTTTCAAAAAAAGCTTTGCTAGCCTGGGACAGACTCTGTATGCCTAAGTTGGCAAATGAGGTAAAAGAAAAGAGCTGAAAGGCCTACAATGATTAAGCATTAGTATTGAAGGAAGTTGCTTCTGAAGCATCTTAGGCGAAAGAGACACATAGTGATACACAATTAAAATTAGGACAAGTGAAAAAGGAGGCTGTAGATACAGAGAAAAAACTATCCTAACAGTATTCCCTATTACTGGCTTGAAATGTTACAAACGACTCTAGCCTATCCGCCATAACATTTTCCTGCTGGTAGACGTGGTGGATTTTTGACTCCCTCAGCTCCCTAAAAAGGGAGCTGCAATTCAAAATCATATGTGAGAGAACATAATTATTTGAGAATAGAATGTGAAGTAATATCTGTGAATCCGTTTCCATAATAATTGGTGTCAATTTCATATCAACAGCTAATTATAACCCATGAATGATGCTAAAATTTCCGTATGGATGGTTGATCTTGCCATATGAAAAATAAGAAAATCATGATTTATGTTATTGGAAACATGGAATAAGGAACAAGAGAAAGGCACAAGATTTAACGTGGTTCAGATCAGTATGATCCTACATCCACCAGAGAACAACCACCTTCATATTATTAACAAAGAAAGGGGAGATATCCCAAATACACCTAAGAAAATTGGTCTCTCAACTCTCTACTCTTATAATATATCTTCTTATGATTTTTGGATAGTTTTAACAATGAAGAATGACCATCCTATTATAGATGGCCAAACTTGGGCTGCACACACAAAATAAGAAAAGAAAAAATAAATACAAAATTTGTCCTCCATAAACTTTTACTTGCTCTCCAAGTTCATTTTCTAGCCAAGTAAATTGGCACATGAAATTTTCTTCCTCATAGGTTTGACCCTATAAAATAAACTAAACCAACTCTGTCAATCTCCACCTTGATTTGCGTTCCAAGCATGCATGTGAACAAATTCAGCCAAAATTTTTAAGCTTATTGGGTAACCCCGTTATAAGAAACAAGAAGAATCAAACCTTTGTTGAACATAGTAGCTCCACCTAGCAGTTGTTCTCTCATAGTTGCATCAGTTGATGCATACTCCCGCCAAGTCCATGCAATGTGTAAACCTAGCAAGCCAGACTATCTTGGTCAACATATCTGCCATATTATCGCCTGTGAAAACCTTTACAACCTTGATAGTTTCCTCTTCGACAACATCTCGAATAAAATGGAATTTAGCACCTATATATTTGATGCGCTTATGAAATCTTTGATTTTAAATCAAATGATAGAACTTTGACTATCACATCTTAGAGTTGATTTCAACTGAACCAATATCAATCCTGCCACCAAACCTTTCAACCAAATAGCTTCTTTTAATGCCTCCGTTGCTGCCATATATTCCACTTCTATTATAGACAAGGCGACAATTAACTATAAAGTCAATTTTTAACTAATGACACTGCCAATAAGAATAAAAATAAATCCTCCTTATATCAAGATTCCCTGTATAGTCAGAATCCATAGAACTGACAATTGAAGTACCTTTATCTTTTGAAAGATTAGGTCAACATTAGAAGCTCCTTTAAGATATCTCAATATCCACTTGACAACTTCATAATACCTCTTTCCTAAGTTGGCCATGTACCCGCTTACCACACTTATAGCAACAACAACAACAACAACAACATACCCAGTGTATTCCTACAAGAGTGGGGTCTGGGGAGGGTAAGATGTATGCAGTCTATACCGCTACCTCCGAGGAAGTAGAAAGACTATTTTTGATAGACCCCCGGCTCAAAGTACAGAACAGTAAACAAAGGGATGGAAAACATAACATAAAATTAGGAATAAGAAATAATAAAATAGACATCAGAGAAATATGAAATACGAGACATAAGGGCGACATAGAATAAGAAAATAGGTACTAAGATATAAGACCTAGTGCACCCATCTAGTAATAACCTACACTCCCATAAAAAAGAACCCTATGAACACGGACCTAGGCTTACTAACCCGCTACACAAGACTCTCTGGACTGCAAGCTACAACCCACACACCCATATTAGCCTTCTACCCTTATCCGCGACCTCCACACCTTCTTATCTAGGATCATGTCCTCAGTCAGCTGAAGCTGCTCCATGTCATGTCTAATCACCCCCCTTTAGTATTTCTTTGACCTACCTCTACCCCTCCTGAAGCCATCCAAAGAAAGCCTCTCACACCTCTGGACTGGGGCATCCACACTTCTCTTCATCATATGCCTAAACCATCACAGTCTTCCTTCCCTCAACTTGTCTTCCACTAAGCCACTCCCACCTTCTTCCGAATAGTCTCATTTCTTACTCTGTTACCTCTAGTTAGCGAACACATCCAACATAATATTCTCATTTATACCTCCTTTAATTTTTGGATGAGCGAGTGCTTGATTGGCCAACACTCCGCACCATACAACATGGCCGGACGGACTGCCACTCTATAGAATTTTCCTTTAAGCTTAAGGGGCACCTTATTATCACACAACACTCCCGAGGCTAGCTCCACTTTATCCAACCTGCTCCAATAAGTTTAGAGACATCCTCATCAATCTCACCATTTCCCTGAATCATAGACCCAAGCTACTTAAAACTGTCCATCTTACAGACATCCTGGGAGTCTAACCTCACCACCCCTCGTCCTCCGGTCTCAAGTCACTAACTTACATTCCAAATACTCAGTTTTGGACCTACTCAACCTAAACCCTTTAGACTCAAGGATTTTTCTCCAAACCTCTAATTTATCATTCACACCCCCTTGCATCTCATCAATCAACACCACATTATCCACAAATAACATACACCAAGGCACCTCGCCTTTAATGCTCCACATCAGCACGTCCATCACTAATGTAAAAAAGAACGGACTAAGAGTTGATCCCTGATGCAACCTAGTTTTGATTAAAAACTGCTCTGAGTCTCTTCTCGCCATTCTCACCTGGGTCTTCCCTCCATCGTACATATCTTTAATAGATCTAACGTATGTCACCGGGACCCCTCTCACCTTCAAAGAACCTCTCTCGGGACTTTATCATACGCATTTTATAGGTTGATGAACACCATGTGTAAATTCTTCTTTCTTTCTCTATACTGCTCCACTAATCTCCTCACCAGGTAGATTATCTCTGTCATCGAGCGACGAGGTATAAATCTAAACTGATTCTCCAAAATAGACACAACCCTCCTCAATCTTCACTCGATCACTCTTTCCCAAATCTTCATAGTGTGACTCAACAGTTTAATACCCCTATAGTTGTTGCAGCTCTGAATGTCACCCTTATTTTTATATAATAGAATCATTGTACTCCATCCCCAGGCCTCAGGCATTCTCGTAGTCTTGAAAATACTATTAAATAAATCTGTCAACCACCTTAAATCGGCCTCAACTGCATACTTCCAAAAATCCATCGAAATTTTATTGGGCCCCGTCGCCCTACCCCTATGCATCATATGAATAGCCTCTTTGACCTTTTTAACCTTAAAACGCCTACAGTATCTGAAATCATGACTTTCTTCCGAGTGCTCCAGCCCCCCCAACATAATGCCTCTATCTCCCCCCTCTACCAAAACACTACCATCCTTCCCTTTAATGTACTTTACTTGATCGAGGTCTTGGCCCTTCCACTCCATAGTTTTAGCAATTCTGTACAACCTTTTTTCCCCGTCTTTCACCTCTAACTCTGCATATAAACTCTCGAACACTGTCGACTTAGCAGCCATAACTGCTAATTTAGCCTCCTTCCTAGCTACTTTGTAAGCCTTTCTATTCACTCCTTTCTCCTCCTCATCTTTACTATCAATTAACTTAACATACGCCTCCTTCTTAATCTCTACTTTTTTCTTCACTTTCTCATTACACCACCAGTTCCCCTTATGCCATCCTGCCCAACCTCTTAAAATACCCAACACCTCTCTGGCAGTCTCCGTGATGCTGCTGGTAGCCCTATTCCACATAGTATCAACGTCCCCTTGCTCTTCCACACCCTGTTTTTGCCATCTTTTCCCCTATCTCTAGAGCATTAACTAGCGTCAAGCATCCCCACTTAATTCTAGGTCGACCCTCCTCGACCCTTCTCTTCTTGTACTTTTTGATAGACAAGTCCATCACTAGAAGCTCATGCTGGGTCGAAAGATGCTCATTCAAAATGACTTTACAATTCTTGAATAGCCCCCTATCCCCCTTCCTAAGCAGCAAAAAGTCAATTTGGGTCTTGGCTATTGTGCTGCGGAAGGTAGTTAGGTGATCTTTGTTCTTTCGAAAACTTGAATTCACTATCACCAACCTAAAGGACTACGCAAAATCCAACAGAGCAACTCCCTCACCATTTCTGTCACCAAAACCAAAACCTCTATGCACATCGTCATATCCTCCCGATAAAACCCCAATGTGGCCATTGAAGTCCCCTGCTATGACAATTTTCTCCAAACTAGGCACACTTCTCACCACCTCATCCAACTCCTCCCAAAAACTCTCTTTTACCTCCTCTTCTAAGACCACCTGCAGCGCATACACACTACACACATGTAACGCAAAACCCTCAATGACCAACTTAATCTTCATCAGCCTATCACTGACCCTCATAACCTCTACCACCTGCCATTTAAGCTCCTCATCCACTAAGATGCCCACTCTATTCCGATGCCTCATACTCCCCAAATATCACAGCTTGTACCCATCCACATCCCTAGTCTTAGATCCTACCCACCTAGTCTCCTACACACATGCAATATTAATTCTCCTCTTCTTAAGAATCTTCACCAACTCTATGGACATACCCTGTAGGGTCCCAATGTTCCATGACCTTACCCTCAACCTATCTTTTCTCGCCTCACGCCTTCTTCTAACACCCTTCCCCAAACCCACCTTAGCGCCTGACCTATACCCTAAACCCATCCCAGCCCTCCTCTTCTCACCTTCTCCCAGCACTGCCCCCACCCTCAACCCCCTCGAACATGACCCTATTCTACCATCAACCCCTCTAGCCACTACTCAACCAAAATAAAGCCCCAAATTAATGTATCAACAAACAAAGTAACGGGCTAAAAACAGTAAGAGAAGGTATGCACAAAGTACCCTAATCATCCTAGCAGCTAAAACAAATGCAACAACACAATAACCACCACTAAGCCAAGTAGCCAAGCTTACCACACTTACAGATTGAGAAATATCTAGACGTGAGCATACCATAACATACATAATGGTACTAACCGTGCTAGGCATAAGAAATCTTTGACATATGCTCCACTTAATCCTTAGACTGAGGTATTTGTAACTCTAAAAGTTTAAATTGAGGAGTTGATAATGTATTTAAAATCTTTCTCATTTGTATATTGAATCTCCTAAGAACCTTTTCAATTTACCTCATTTGAGAAAGATGTATAACTTCGTATTCTCTTGAAATCTCCATTCCAAATATTTTCTTTGCATCTTCTAAATACTTTATGTCAAATTCCTTGCTTAATAGTTTCTTTGAAGTTTTATCTTTATGATGTTTTTAGCAACAATAAGTATATCATTAATATATAATAGTAGGTAAAACATCGAGTTACAAGAAATATCCTTATGATACACACATCTATTATGTGCACTCCTTGAGAATTCATGTGTAGTCATAAATGTATCAAACCTCTTGTACGACTGTCTATGGGAATACTTCAAATCATCAAAGACTTGTTTAGTTGGCATACATCATCTTCTTTTCCCTCTGTTAGAAAACCTTTAAGATGGTCTATATAGGTTGTCTCTTCTAGATCACCATATGAGAAAGCAGCATTGATATCAAGCTATTGGATCTCCAAGTCAAATTATGCAACTAATGCTAGTAGTATGTGAATTCATCTATGTTTCACGACTAGAGAGAAGATCTCACTATAGTCAACTCTCTTCTTCTGACCTAGAACCTTCGTAACCAATCTCGCTTTGCCCCTAACATCTTTCACTTTTTGAATTTCTTCTTTCTTTTTATAGACTCATTTGCATCCAACTGTCCTTTCCTCTTTGGCCTTTTAACTAAGACCCATGTCTAATTATTATAAAGAAACTCCATATCTTCCATCATGAATAACTACCATTGTGCAACATCCTTGAAAGAATTTGGTTTAACATTTAAAAAGGGCTTAAGATCCTTAATCTCTTCTTCTAGAACTATAAACACATATGCAATCAGATTTTCTTGATCTATAAAGAGTTCTAGTTTCCATATCTATCTTTCTTCCTTCCCCTTTGCAATTATGTATGTTTTATTGACAATAAGTTCTTCAAGATCTATATTTTTTGATTCATCAATCTGAGTCTCTTGATCCTTCTCCTTGTTAAGCTCCATCGATAGCTCTACCTACTTGTTGATCTCATTTTTTGATAACTCTACAAAAACTTTATTAGGATCGAGTATAGAGGATTTATCAAAGATAACATCTCCACTATCTAAAAATTTGAGTAAAGACAAACACCAAAGTTTGTACCCTTTTAATCTATTGATATACCCTACGAATATGTCTTCCTTCATTAACATAATAATAATCTAAATACCTAATTACTCACAAGTATGAATAGCTAAAGGGTTCACTTGACCATACCTTATTTCGAGTCTTAAAGTCAGTTACTGATGCTGGAGATTGATTGATAATATAAGAAGTAGTGTGAACTGCTTTAGCCCAAAACACTTTTGTAACGCCCCAAATTTGGTATCCGAAATGCTACACGGTGCTCATGACCCGGAAGGACCATAATCTAATCCATGACTGATATCTATAACTGAGCACTGAATAATATACTGTAAATATGCAGAATATAAGCTATAAAGCCATAAGGTTCAAAGCTGCACTAATATTGAATATAGAACAATGTCTGTAATGGGGTATAACAATATCTAAAACTAAAATAAAACTATCTGAAAACATACTATAGTCTGAAAACACTCTAGTCTGAAAGCCTCTAAAATATCTGAAAAATGTGGAGTTGATGGGACATTTCCCCAACTAATTCCAAACTACTGAAATAATAAAGTAATAAAATAATCATACTATCCTCAACTAATGAGGACTCATTACTAGTCTGGCTGCTGAACGTCTAATCTACTAAGGATGCTCGGGAGCTCGTGTGTCTAAACCTATGGTATAAAACACCATAGCATAAATCGTTAGTACTTTAAATATACTGGTATGCAAGTGAGGTAGGCTGAATGCAAAGGGTTTATATATATGAACAGTACTAATTAACTGAATAACATGAACGTGAGAATACATGCAAGAATATGTAACTGTAACTAAGATCGTGATAACGATGACTTTTGAATTCTGATAACATGGATTTACTAATATCTGAGTACTAATACTGAGATACTAAATGACTGATTCTATTGAATACTGAGAGACTGATGTTATTTTACTAATAGAGAAAAGACTATTTCTGATAGTTCTAATTATGAAGAACTGGTATGATTGACTGTATCTGATAGTCCTGAGTCTGAATACTGATAACATGATATACTGATAACTAATATAACTGATAACATGAGTAACTATATCTGACAGTCCTAAATCTGATGGAACTAGCTGAGTTTCGTATTGTATCTGTGTTGACTGTATCTGAAAGTCCTAAAATCTAAGAACTCTTTGAGTTCTATTACTGAGATTGATTGAGTATGCCTGAAAGTCCTGATTCTGTAACATAAAATTATGGGAAGTAGTTATCTAATCGACATGCCCTTAATATGCCATTATGGCTGAGTTAGGGTCCAATCTACAATACAGCACCACTGGTAAGGACAAGCTGTGGGTGACCCTCATCTAATAGTGTCCCTTAAGAGAATGGTGGGACCCTTATTTGATAGTTTTTATCCACCTCATCAACCCTCATCTGATAGGGTTGATGTCTCAACCTATGCTGGTTACATAATTTTGGAATGAAAGGATGACTTCTATGAATCACACCCTCATTTGATAGTGTGTGTTCCCATTCTTGGGTTCACTCAATGCTAATTCCTACTTCCATCTGAATAGACACTAAACATGGATTACTGAGCTGAACTGAATTAACCAAATTTTGTTGACTGACAGAATATTACTGAGATTTCTATATTACTGACTGAGATCACACAGATTTTTGAGATTACTAAGATCACAGAGATTACTGATGTTACTGAGACCACTGAGGTCACTAAGATTACTAAGCTACTAAGCTTACTAAGATTTCTGGAAAAGACTGGACTGATACTGAATTTATTGGGTTTTCCTGAGTCATGGGACTGACTAAATTCTACTGATCATGGCTTGACTGAGATTATCGTGAAAACATCACAACTAAATTGTCGGGTACAAATACCCCCAAGACTTGACAGAATGAAACTAATAAGGCTTGACACTTTTGATCACATGACCAATATCAATAATTCATAATTTCATAGTTGGAAATTTCATGAAGCACATGATCATCATAATGTTGTACATGGATAGTAATGCATTTAAACATGGCATAATTTCATGCTTCTAATCTTATGAACATCTCATCAAGTAATCACAATGTATAGGTTTGGCATGGGAAACATCTTAATAAAATAGGTATAGCATCACTTAAAAGACATAACATAATCTTGACACATGGAAACTAAGTACTTGATCATCATTCATTCATTGGGGCATATTATCAAGCACCTTGAATGCACACTTAGGGAATAGGTGTATTAATCAAACTACAAATGATAAACCACTCAATTTATGGATTTCATCTTACATACTAACATAATTTCAAGACAAACACATAAAACCACAACTTGGGAATCATACAACAACACTATCATGATTTCAATCAACCCACAACATAAACATTACAATTCATAGTTTAAAAGAGGATTCTTGATCTTTATGGATGAAAGGAATCCATGAATGAACACTGTGCATACCTTAGTTCTTGATTCTATAAAGATTGACAGAGAGATTCTTGAATTTGGATCTTGGATTTGAATCCCCAATTGAAAACCTTAGCTTATTCTTGAGAGAAACTTGAGAGAAATAATATATTTTGGGTGAAATATGGCTGAATCACGTATTATTAGGTATATATAGGGGTGGAAAATTAACACTTTTAACCCTTGGTCGTGTATTTAAATTCTGAGAAAATTTCTCGATTTGGCAAGCTGGTGTGATGCAATGCTATCACGCCGTATCACTGGAATTTAATGACTGGGAAATTGCATGATGGCGTGATGCGGAGCTTATCGCATTGTCACTTTGTTAGCGACCTGGAAGTTTCACGAAATGCGGTGGTATCGCGTTAAGACACTGGAAAAAGGACAAATTTTGAATTTGAGCTTTGGCGTGATGCGCCATCATCGTAGAGGCCCACTGGATTTTGACGAGTGCTATTTTGGCCTGTTCCGCGATGCATTGATGGCTCAGGTGATACACCGTCTCACTAAAAAGGCTCTAACTCTCCGTCTGGGTGTTGGATTTGGGTGAATTTGATATTGATGGAAAGCTTATTCAATTTCCCACATGATAAAAGTGAAAATATTGAAAATAACACTTGTATATAAGTGGATTCATCTTTAAAACAAGTCTTTAACATTTCTGGGACAATTTTAAGCTAGGTAGAAGTACGGGGTATTACAACTTTGGACATTTTGGATTGTAGGGTCATACAATGAGCCTTTTCAAGAAGAGTTTTGTTCATCCTCTCGGCAAATCCATTTTGTTATGTTGTGTTCCTGACTGTCTTATGTATTGAGATTCCATTAACCATATAGAAATAGTTGAACTCTTCGCTGCAAACCTCTAAGCTATTGAATGTGTGAAGATACTTGATTTTATGCTCTATTTTATTCTCAACCAATATCTTTCACTTCTTAAATACTTCAAAAACAACAACTTTTATCTTCAAGAAATGTACCTACACCTTTCATGATAAATCATCAATGAATGTGAGAAGATACCGCTTTCCACCCTTCAATGGAACTTTAGAAGGACCCTATAAATCTAAATGGATATAGTATAGTACCCCTCCCATCTTATGCTTTCCAATGCTAAAGTGACCTTCTTATGCTTCCCTAGGGATTAATGCTCATAAAATTGAAGTGCATATTCTCTCTATTCAAAAGGTTTTAGTTGCTTAACATCTATAATCCTCGTGTGCTCATATGACCTATTTTCATGTGCCATGATTTTTTCTTGTCATCATTTGATAACTGCACTGTAGATGCATTAATAGAGACAACAATGGTACTTTCTAGCAGTGTGTAGAGGCCATCCTCCATATTATCCTTCAATATGAATAAAAAACCTTTACTCACCTTTATAGTTCCTCATTCGCTCATGTACTTATAACATTATTTATCCAAAGTACCCATGGAGATAACATTCTTCTTCAGATTAGGAACATGATAGACTTCTGTAATAATTCTCATGATACCATCATGGAAGAGAACCTGAAATTAGCCAAAGACAACTATTTTACAAGTTGTGTTATTTCCCATTACTGCTCCTCCACTGTTCTTGTAGTTGTTGAGCCGATCCCTTCGAAATGTCATATGCTGAGTACAACCAGAAGCTAGAATTTATTTTTTTCCATAGACTCCACTACTGCATGACATTGTAAGTACATATTCATTTTCAGAATCATGCACTTGTTCAACAATGGATGCACTTGCCTTTTCCTTGGACTTTGACTATCATGACTCGATCGGGGCCCTAGCTGTGGCAAATACCCCAAGCCTACAAAGTAATTAGATGACCTCTTAGCCTTTCATCATAATCATAGTGAAATAAAAAACATGCGGAAGCCATCCCATAATGTAAAGAGTTTGATAAATCATAAAATAAAGTTTGAACATCAAATCCAAATCTAGAAATAATAACCCAATACGTTAAACAAGTGTCTATCCATAAAACATTTACTAAGTTGGGACTGACCCCGACTATGCCAAAAGAAAAACCAAAGAAAGGATATGATGAAGTGAATGAAAAGTAATAAGGCCTTTCAAGTGATGGAGGGATCACCGCTTCTCACTAGATACTTAATAGGATAATGAACCACCTAATGGTACATAGGGTTACAAGATAAGGCCTTTAAACCTATATCATAAAGTGATGTAGCATCCGAGGGTGATTAATATGGTGAGTATATGCAACCTAAGAAAAGGTATAAAATATACATGTACCAAAAGCAGTAAAAAAACACATGATCATACTCCATAATAATAACAAAATAAGGGGCAGGGAAACAATGAATATAAGGATATAACCATTTAAGACTTTGTCCTAAACTATATAGCTTTTCGCCGTTATCCAGTAACCCATGGGCTATATGAGTTTGGTACTTCCCAACCGGCGGGGCCTCAGTCTATGTTTGCCGCACGTACAGAGGTTAGGCAAAAATCACCAATAGACTAGAGCCACCATATTATCCTAATATTAAGGACCTCATTTTGTCTTCTAATTTAGGTACGACATTTCTATGCCGATAAACATAGATTTTAGGCATTGGTCACAGGAATGTACGCCTTCTCGGTGATGCTACATAATCCTCTTTTGAGATCAATTAAAGCATTTCCTTATTTTAGTTACGAATCTTCCATCAAGCCATTCATTTATTAGTACCTTCATATCAAGACTTGAAAGCCGTTCGTATCATGTAAAGAAAACATTATAATAAATTATTATCGACTCTTTCACCCTATTATTTAAAAACATAAGCATATGCATCATCAAATTTGCATAAAAATACTAAAACACATCATAAGGCTTAATATTTTTAATGCTTTAAAAGGGACGGGGTGTCATTTTCATTCATCATCTTAATCCAAGACTTTTCAAGTTTCTTGAAAGTTATAGTTTCCAAACATGAATAATATTCAACCTTTTGAAATTTATATAGTGAAATACATTTTTCACTAATTTTGTTCAAATCACTAAGGTATCCAAAAGTGGCTAGAGATAGTTGTATAAAGAGGTAAAAACTTATCTTTAGTATTTATAATAACAATTTTCAATCCCAACTTTAAAACATCAACTAAATACATATAACAATTATGAATTTCATACTTTAGGATCGTAATTAAAGTAGGGACATTCAACATGCCTTTTTGAAGAAAATTTTCCCTAAAGGTAGCAAGAAGAGAAGCACCCAACTTGAACCCTAACTGTACTACTTTTTAACCTTAGCCTTTTGTTTTCTCTTGAGAGTGGAGAGAAGAAAGAACATTGAAAATCTCATAACTAATGAGTAAATAGGTTTATATAGGGATTAAAGTTGTTTAATTGGGTAAACTATCAAAAATCCCTTGACCAAAACAAAAATAAACAAAATCCGTGTTTTGTATCCTTGGGCATGGAATTTCCTTATGGCGCCACCCAAGAGCAGGGCATTCCCTTATTGTGAAGTGAATAGAGTGTGGCACACTCGTATAGTAGACCTTTACTGGTTCTACATAAGGGTGTTCCTCCGCCTCTGTGGCACGCCCTAAACACGGACCCTTACTGTTTTGGGGTCTCAAAATATCTTGAAACATGATCGAAAAATTTAGAAATACATCCTAATGGTTCTATTACCATCCCTTACCATAATTCTACTCAAAAAGCACCATTAAACACTAAGGATATATCAAATTAAATTCATTGAAAAATTTTGGAGTTAACATACGTAGGCTCATTTTTAACACCTTTTAGACCTCTAACACCCAGCATGTTACATTATCCTCCCCTAAGGATCTTTCATCCCCGAATGAGAGATTAGGACACCTTTAATACAATACATGAAAGAGCATAGACGGACTCAAGAATCAACTCAAAATACATTAAGAGGAAGAGTATGTTTCTTACCTTAAGCACTCTTATCCAACATTGGAAACAAGAATGGGTATTTAGCTTTCATGTACTCTACCGATTCCCATGTAGCCTCTTCTAACTTTTGGTTTCTCCAAACTTTACCGAAGCTATCCTCTTAGTTCCCAATTTCCTATCTTGTCTATCTAAGATTTTAATCAAAATTTCCTCATAAGACAATGAATCTTCCACACAAATATCCTAAACAGGCACTGCCAAGGAAGGAGTACCCCTACATTTATTGAGAAAAGACGCATGAAAAATAGGATGAACCAATGCCAAACTCACTAGTAAGTTCAATTCATAAGAAACCTTCCCAATTTTCCTTATAATCTAATACAGACTAATGTAATGAGGACTAAGCTTACCCTTTCCCCCAAATCTCATAACTTTTTTCATAGGAGAAACCTTTAGGAACACCTAATAATCAGCCTTAAAGTCTAACTCTCTTTATCTCATAGTCGTTTAAGACTTTTGGCGACTTTGAGTGATCTTAAGCCTTTATCAAATAATCTTGACTTTCTCCATTGCTTGGTGTACCAAATAAGGTCCAAACAATCTAGTCTTACCCATCTCATACCATCCAATTAGTGATATACATTTCTTACCATAAAAAGCATCAACAAGAGCCATTTGGATGCTGGAATGATAACTATTTTTATTAGCAAACTTAATAAGTGACAAATAATCAACCCAACTTCCCCTAAAGACAATTACTGTAACAACCAGAGACTACCCCCTAGTTATTACATGGTGCTTATGATCCCGAGGGACCACAAGCTAACCCATGAGCTGGTACCTGCTGTGAGCACTAATAATAATACTGTAATAATTATGGAATAATGGGCTGAAATGCCATAAGGTTCAAAACATCTAAAATACTGATAATGAATAATAACATCTGAATATAAAATACTATCTAAAAATCTAGTCTTAAAAGCCTCTAACTAAAACTGTCTAAAAGTGGAGTTGATGGGACATTTCCCCAACTAACTCCATCTACTAAAATACTGCTAAGCTGAAGTACAAAAATAAAAGCATATCCTAGATAGATGAGGACTCACTGCTAAGTCTGCTACTGCTGGCTGAATCAGCGAAGCACGGTTAGGAACCTGAGTGTTTGAACTTATGATATGACACATCATAGCGCAAGAAACGGGTATGGGATCAGTACATGGAAATGTACTGGTATGCTAAATGAGGTAAGAATAAATGCATGGGTTTATATACATGAATAATAACTAACGGAATGATATGCAAGAGCTGGATAACATACATAGAGGATCTATAACTACTGAACATACTGTAACTGAGAATACTGGAACTGAATCTGATAATTGATAACTAAAAATACTAATAATCTGAGATCACTAATAATCTGAATTACTGATAACTGAATGACTGTATCTGAAAGTTCTAATGCTGTAGAACTGAACTGAGTTCTATTCTTAAGACTGAGACTGAAACTGAGACTGTGGAAGGTAATCATCAAACCAACATGCCCCAAATAAGAAAAGATAAATGAGTTGGGGTTCAATTTGTAACCCCAATTAGAAGGGTACCAGTACCATGCCACGGGTATAGACAAGTTGAAGAGTAACCCTTTACTGGCAGGTTTCCTTAATCGAGAATGGTGGTACCCTCTATTGGTAGGTAGAGCACCTCATCAACCCACAAATGGTAGGTTTGATGTCTAAACCTATGCTGGCTAAGTAGTTCTGGAATGCAAGGATTGCTTCTAAGCATCATACCTTTTATTGGCAGGTGAGCCTATATCCTTAGGTTCACTCAATGCTGAATTCTACTCCCAACTGAAAGACACTGAACTGTTATACTGGACTTAACCGGACTAATACTGAGATTACTAAATTCCTAAGTTTTGAAACTGACTAAATGCTACTGAGTTCTGTAACAGAACTGAGAGTACTACTGATTGTGACATGACTGATACTATTTTATAATTGATACTGGCTCTAAGTAACAGCTAAATTGTCAGGTATTAAATACCCCCAGGACTCGATAGCATGAAAAGTAGAGCAAAGCATCATCTTGAACAACATAACAATGTTTACTTGGTTCATAATTTATTCATAGAGACATTTTATCAAACACTTGTAATGCATTAAATTGTACACAGATGGGGAATACATGTTAGTATGCTATAATGGCATTATTTCATTCTCATAGACGATTTATCAAACACATAAGAAGCATACTTGGTTCATTAAATCATAAATAGTGAACATGGTTACAACAATCAACTTGATAATTGAAGGGTTTATCATGAATATCATGTAATTCAACACATACTAGGGTCATTTCTTGGAACTTGTAATCTAATCATGGATTAATTCAAACAACATCATAAACATGAATTCAATCTAATTCAAACATGGAAATCATAAATCATATATCTTGTATTTTGAAAAAGAATTCTTGGGCCCCATGGAAGATAAGGATCCATGGATGAACATCTAACATACCTTAATTTGATGAGTTCTTGGAGAAATTCTTAGGATTAACCTTGATTCTTGAGAGCTAGGTTTGTTTTCTTGAGAGAGATTATCTTTTGATTTTGGGGAAAAATGAATAATGAATGGTTTTACACATTTTTAAGGCTTAAATACGAAATCTAGGCAGAATAAAATCATGGGAAAAGATTGATTTAACCCTGGGCACAACTTTAATTTTTCATAAAATTTTCCTGATCTGGACCCCTAGTACGATGCGGCGCTATCTCATCGTGTCCCTGGAAAATAACAACTGGGAAATTGTATGGTGGCACGACGTAGTGGTATCGCTTTGCCACTTTGTTTATAAACTGGAAGTGTATCGCGACGCAGTGGTATCACTTTGGAATACTGGAAAAGGATAATTGTGAACTGGGTTTATAGCACGACGCGCCAATATCGTAGAGCAACACTGGAAATTGAAAATTGTTATTTTGATACACTCCGTGTTGTTCTACTTTTCTGAATGATGATGTTTAATGATTGATACTTAAAATCGCCATAACTTCTTACCGATTGTCGGATTTAGGCAAATTTTATATCATTGGAAAGTTAATTGAATTTCCTATGCAATGGTAGGCTTAAATCTAAAAATTATTGAGTATTCCAAAAATTTTATTTAGGATAACGCATGTACTAAGGATTAATATAGGCTTGGGAAATACGGGGTATTACAATATCTCCCCCTTGGGAACATTCTCCTCGAACGTGGCTAGTTAAACTGAGAGAGTACGAGCAAACTGAGTTTACATGATAAACTAGACATGTACAACTAAAGAATGATTATATGAATGGTCTGATAGACTGAACTTACATACTAAACATGCATATCTGATGGACGATTACATGGCTAAAATTGATTTATGAAATACATGTCTGACACGAGAATAATATGAGATAGTAATTGATAACAAGTTTGTAACGATATTAAATATGGGAATGAGTAGGCTTAAGAAAGACTGTGATGATGTACGAGACACCATCTAACTGAAGGACGACCCAATGACTTCGGCACACTACTGAGGCTTGAGAAACACATGGCATAAACTGAACTTCACGGACCATTTAGAGTGTAACATAAGTCATGGGAACTGAGCATACTGGGAAACATGAATACGTATGTCATAAGCTACATGACCTGAGTTTGGAATTTCTGAACTTATGGAACCCGATTTGTACTACAGAGTGAACAAGAAGTCCTTATACTAGGAACAGGTTATTGATTTAGTGACCCACAGACATAGAATAATAAATTTAAGCTAAGCTAATAAATTTCTATGTCTGTGGGTCACTAAATCAATAACCCTACTACTATTTCAGGGTTTAACCTTGGTATGGACTGCTATGTAAAAAATTACAGAATATAGAGAAGCTCATGGATCTTATAAGGCATAAACATATAAGTGGGAGATTTGCAACTTATCAGTGACCACATCAGGAGGACTTTCTTAATCCTATCAGGACTGAAGTGCATAAAATCTGTTTCGGCATTCCTATTGGTGGCACTAGAAGTGGGACCTTGTTGATTCGGGCAACATGATTGAGCTGAAGGATGACTATACTGACCCTGAGAACTTGACTGTAGACAATCTCTGACTCTATGACCTGGATTGCCACACCCGAAACAAATATCACTGCCAGCTCTGTACATACCTCTATGATTCTTACCATACTCTCCACAAAATGGATTAGTATGACCATTGCTTATGCTATCTTGGTCATCGATACACTGGTTGAGGATGGAGCTGGGACTGAAGACTTAAACAAAACTGGGAACATTTCCCCCCATCTGACTTAGGCTGATTGAAATTGAACTACCTGTTCTATCCCTTTTATTCTCTCCCTGCTTCTCCTTAAGTTTCTGCTCTTCAATCTATTGAGCATCGACTATTAAACTATATATGTTCATTTTTTTAATCAACATTGCTGTTCTGTACTCCTTAACCACACTATCTGATACCTCAGATATGAACTTGCTCATTCTGGACCTATTACCTGCTACTACGTGGGAGCATACTTAGCTAACTAAGTAAACTTGAGGGAATACTCTTTTATAGTCATACTACCTTGTCTGAGATTGATGAACTCTAACACTTTGGCATCTTTTAGCTCTAAGGGAAAGAATCTGTCTAGGAGGGCAGTAACAAACTTTTCCCACTCTATGGGCTTTGCATTTATACTCCTATCTACCTTCCACTGCTTAAACCACGTATGGGCTATATCTTGTAGTTGATAGGAGACTAACTTAGCACTCTCACTGAAAGTCACTCCCATGATATTAATGAATTTTTGAACTTGATCGTGGAACTCCCGTGGATCCTCTTCTGACTTATATCCCGTGAAGAAAGGAGGATTCATTCGGGTGAAGTCCCAAATTCTGGTTACAACAATATTGGCCACTGGGTTGGCCAGAACAATAGCTGGCTATTTATTCTGAGCTACGACTAAATTGGCTAGAGTAGTGAATGCAACTCTGAATTCTGTGTGAGTGACATATTCGTCCATGGGATCTGCCTGTATGGGCTAAGGGGCTGACTGATTTTCGATTCTTCTTTCGTTAGTCCTTTTAGGAGGCATGTTCAGTAAATGAAAAGGAAGAATCGGAGTAGACTGAGAGTTTAACTTGAGCTCATGCTCACTCGCATGACATGAATACTGAAAGAAGGAAACGTTTCCTAACACCTCTCATAGCCTCCTATCCATAGTATGGCATGCTACACACCCATGCACATAACTCTACGCGATACGGCATTTTAGACTCCTTAGGACACTATTGAACCTTAGGCTTTGATACCAAGTTTGTAATGACCCAAGACTACCCCTTAGTTATTACACGATGCTTATGATCTTAAGGGACCACAAGCTAACCCATGAGCTAGTACCTGCTATGAGCACTGAATAATAATACTATAATAATTGTGGAATAATGGGATGCAATGCCATAAGGTTCAAAACATCTAAAATAATGATAATGACTAATAATATCTGAATTTGAAATACTGTCTAAAAATTTAGTCTAAAAAACCTCTAATTGAAATTGTTTGAAAGTGGAGTTGATGGGACACTCCCCCAATTAACTCCATCTACTAAAATACTGCTTAGCTGAAGTACTGAAATAAAAATGTATCCTCGGTAGATGATGACTCACTGCTAAGTATGCTACTGCTATCTGAATCTTGCTAAGCACGGTCAGGAACTTTAGCGTCCAAACCTATGATATGAAACATCATAGCGCAAGAAACGGGTATGCGATAAGTACGTGGGAATATACTGGTATGCTAAATAAGGTAAGGCTTAATGCATGGGTTCATATACATGAACAATAACTAACTAAATGATAAGCAAGAGCTGGATAGCATACATGGAGGATCTGTAACTACTGAACATACTGTGCATGCTGTAACTGAGTGTACTAGAACTAAATCTGATCACTGATAATCTGAGATCACTAATAATCTGAATTACTAATAACTGAGTGACTGAATCTAACAGTCCTAATTCTGTAGAACTAAACTGAGTTCTCTTATGAAGATTGAGACTAAAACTGATACTGTAGGAGGTAATCATCTAACTGACATTCCCTAAATGAGAGAAGATAACTCAGCTGGGGTCCAATCTTTAATCTTAATTGGAAGGGTGTTAGTACCATGCCATAAGTAAAGACAAGCTGAAGAGTAACCCTTTACTAGTAGGTTTCCTTAATGGAGAATGGTGGTACCCTCTTCTGGCAGGTAGAGCACCTCATCAACCCTCAACTAGCAGGTTTGATGTCTCAACCTATATTGGCTACGTAGTTCTGGAATGCAAGGATTGCTTCTAAGGATCACACCCTCTACTGGCAGGTGAGCTCCCATCCTTGGGTTCACTCGCTGCTGAATCCTGCTCCCAACTGAAAGACATTGAACTGAACTGGACTAATACTGAGATTACTGAGTTTTCCAAAGTTCTGTATCTGACTGAATGCTACTGAGTTCTGTAATGGGCTGAGAGTACTACTGATCATGACATGACTGATACTATTTTGTAACTGACATTGGCTCTAAGTAACAGCTAGATTGTCGGGTATTAAATACCCCCAGGACTCGATAGCATAAAAAGTAAAGAAAAGCATCATCTTGAACAACATAACAATGTTTCCTTGGTCATAATTCATTCATAGAGATATTTAATCAAACACTTGTAATGCATTAGCTTGTACATGGATGGGGGAATACATGTTAACATGGTATAATGGCATTATTTCATTCTTATAGACAATTTATCAAACACATAAGAAGCATCTTGGTTCATTAAATCATAAACTGTTAGCATGGTTACAACAATCAACTTGCTAATTAAAGGGTTTATATGAATATCATGTAATTCAACACATACTAGAGTCAATTATTGGAACCTGTAATCTAAATCATGGATTAAAACTCAAACAACCTCATGACCATGAATTCAATCTAATTCAAACATGGAAATCAAAAATCATAAATCTTGTATTTTGAAAAAAATTCTTGAACCCCATGGAAGGTAAGAATCAATGGATGAACATCTAACTTACCTTACTTTGATGTGTTATTGGAGAAATTCTTAGGATTAACCTTGATTCTTGAGAGATAGGTTTGTTTTCTTGAGAGAGAATTATCGTTTGATTTTGAGAAAAAGTGAATAATGAAGGGTTTTACACGTTTGTAAGGCTTAAATCCTACATTTGGGTGGAATAAAATTATGGGAAAAGACTGATTTAACCTTGGCACAACTTTAATTTTTCATGAAATTTTCCCGATCTGGACCCCTGGCGCGATGTGGCATTATGGCGTCATGTCACTGGAAAATGACAACTGGCAAATTGTATGGTGGTGCGATGCAGTGGTATCGCATTGCCACTTTGTTTGTGAACTGGAAGTGTACAGCGATGTGGTGGTATCACATTGGAACACTGGAAAAGGAAAATTATGAACTGGGTCTATGGCGCAACGCGCCAATATTGTAGAGCAACACTTGAAATTGACAATTGCTATTTTGACAAATTCCGCGATGCGGTACTGGCCTGAATGACGATGTTTAATGACTGAAACTTAAAATCACCATAACTTCTTTCCTGGTTGTCGTATTTAGGAGAATTTTATATCGTTGTAAAGCTAATTGAATTTTCTATGCAATGACAGGATTAAATCTGAAAATTATTGAGTATTCCAAAAATTTTATTTAGGATAATGCATGTACTGAGTTTTAATCTAGGCTAGGGAAATACGGGTTATTACAATTACTCTGGCCCTTAGAATATCTTTTAATGTTTGAACAGTACTCTCCGCTTGTCCATATATTTAGAGGTAGAAAGCGGTACTAAGGTTCACATGAGTACCCAACCCCTTCTGTAAAAACCACAAAAAATAAGAAGAAAACTGCGTACCACCATAAAAAATAATAGACATTGGGGCTCTATTCAACTGAATTATCTCCTGAATGAATAACTTTGCATAATCTTCTCATGAGTAATTAATCCTAATGGGCAAAAAGTATGTAGACTTGCTAATTCTATTAACAATGATCCAAATGGAATTGTATTGGTTTTGGGACCGCAGAAGACCGATAACAAAATCCATGTTAATTATTTCCCACTTCCACATGGGTAAGGCTATCTCTTGGGAGGTGCCACCCAGTCTCAAATGTTCAACTTTGACTTGCTGACAATTTATACATTTGGAAATAAAATTTTCTAAATCTCTCTTCATATTGTTCCAACAGTATATCTCCTTCAAATCATGATACATCTTTGTCGAATCGGTGTGGACCGTATATATAGACATTTGTGCTTGGGTCAAAATCCTCTCTCTCAACCTATCTATATCAGGAATGCATAATCTCCCTTGATATCTCAAAACACTCTACCTAGATTTTGAACCCCATAACTTTCTGCTGACCCACATCATCCTTGATTTGCATAAGTATGGGATCATAGGCCCGTTTCTCCTTAACTTCAACCCAAGATATGACTTGGCCACTTCCTATATAATCACTCTCTCATTTTTAGAGTAAACACATACTGCAGGCTTTTATGGTCCGATTAAATATCCACATGCACCCTATAAAAATAATGACACCATATTTTCAACGCAAACGCTAGAACCACTAACTCTAGGTAGTGAGTTGTATAATTTCTTTCTTAAGTTGTCTAGAAGCATAATCCACGACCTAACCATGCTGCACAACACACCTAAGTCCCATATGAGATGCATCACAATATAAAACAAACCCCTCAATACCCTCAACTAAGTTCAAAACAGGAGCAGACATCAATCGATTGTTAAATTTTACAAAACTGCCCTCATAAGAGTCGAACCATAAAAACTTTACTTTTTTCAACTTCGTAAGCGATGAAACAATGGATGAAAAACTTTTCATAAATCTCCTATAATAACTTGCTAGGCCTAAGAAACTCCTAATGTCAGTTGGAGTCGTGGGTCTAGGCTATTTCTTTATTGCCTTAATCTTTTGTAGGTCCACATTTATCCCCTCACTAGAGAAAACATGCTCGAGAAAAGTCACAACACTTAACCAAAATTCACATTTAGAAAATTTTGTATACAACTCCTGATTCTTAAGATTCTATAACATAATTCAGATTTGATTTGCATGATCCTCCTCACTTCTGGAGTACACCAAGATATCATTAGTAAAAACAATGACAAACAAATCCAAGAACTATCTAAACACCCTATTCATGAGGTCCATGAAAGTGACTGGGGCATTGGTCAACCCAAAAGACATGACCAAAAATTCATAATGGCTATAGCAGGTTTGAAAAGAAGCCTTGGGAATATCAGGTTCCCTAATCTGTAGTTGATGATATCCCGAATGGAGGTTTATATTAGCAAAACACTTGGCTCCCTAAAGCTGATTAAAGAGATAATCATTCCTAAAAAGAGGATTCTTATTTTTAACGGTGACCTTATTATACTAACAATAGTCTATACACATCCAAAAAGATCCATTTTTCTTTTGCATGAGAAGTACAAGAGGTTTCCAAGGATAAATACTAGTACAGATAAAACCCTTATCAAGGAGGTCCTTTAATTGGTTCTTTAGTTCATTCAACTCCACCAGAGCTATCCTATATGGAGGAATAGAAATGGGATGAGTATCGGATAAAAGATCAATGCGATAGTCTATTTCCCTATTAGGAGGAATCTTAGGAAGATCATTGGGAAAAACTTTAGGATACTTATTAACTACAGGAACAGATTACAAGGAGGGACTTTTAGAGTTAGAATCTTTGACCTGAACTAAATGATACAAACACCCTTTGGATATCAATTTTTTAGATCGAAGATAAGAAATAAACTTCCCCTTAGGTACTAAGGAACTCCCTTCCCATTCTATCACCAGCTCGTTAGGAAAATAAAAGTGACCGTTCAGGTCCTATAGTCTAAAAAAGCATAACACGAGCGTAGACAATCCATTCCCAAGATTATATCAAAGTCCACTATATTAAGTTCTATCAAATCTACCACTGTTTCCCTATGAAAGATTGATACAATAAACCCCTAGACTTTTCTAGCAATAATAGACTCACCCATCGGGGTAGAAACTGAGAAGGGGTCAGAATTACTTTTAGGGCTAAAGACAAAATGTACAACCGCATAAGGAGTCACATAAGACAAGGCGGAATTGGTATCAACCAAGGCATAAACATCATAAGAGAAAGTCTGTAACTTACCAATGATAACATTTGGGGTTGCCTCTGATTATTGTCGAGTAAAAAGTGTATATAAGTGATTACAGCTATTCCCCGTCCCTGAAGTATATAGGAGCCGATGATATGGAAACCAGAGTCTTATTATCCCCAGATGCAACCCTAGTTGAGGGGAAATCTCACTACAAATGACCCGGCTGACCACATCCAAAGAATAATTTACTTTTGAAAAAACAAAATCCATAATGAAGCTTTTGGCAAGTACGATAAGGTGGGTAAGATGGTGCTGACTGAGCTACACTAGCCTGACACTGGTCACCCTATGCCCTGGGGATACTAATAGGCTTGAAATGCTGATTACTTGAGGTCTTAAGGACTGGAGCACTAACTGATGGGTAAGAATTTCCCTAAGTCTTTCTCTTGGGCCAATGTTTATGCCCTTTCCTATTATTAGGCTGGCATGCATACTGCTCCATATACGTAGTCTTCTAACTCTACCTTTCCTTAACCTTTGTCTGCTTGTTTTTCTCATCCTCAACCTGCTGTGCATAGACCACCAACCAAGATATATCCATGTTACTATTTAGCATAACAACCTTATTTTATAGTACCAAATCACGAGAAAGACCTAAAGAAAATTTCCTCATCCTGGACCTCATATTAGCCACAAGTTCAGGATCATAACGAGAAATTTGGGTGAACTCTAGTGCATACTCCTTGTTACATATTTTCCCTTGCCTCAAATTCACAAATTTCTCAGCTTTAGCTTTCCTTAACTCCCAAGGAAAGAAATAGTCAAGAAAGCCATTAGAGAACTCCTCCTCCACTATAATCTTAATATCTTTACCCCTTAACTGCTCCCACTCATCATACCACTAGTAAGATACTCCCTTCAACTAATAAGCAACAAACTCTACCTCCTCTGTATCACTAGTATGCAAAACTCTAAAGCTATTTTCCATTTTATCCACGACTTCTTGAGGATCCTCCTCAGCCTAAAAACCCATAAAAGTTAGTAGATTCAACCTCATAAATTGACCAAGCCAAGTGATCTTAGATGATCCAGTAACTGGGCTAGCATGATCAGACCGATGGGACTGCGATGCCATAATCTGAGCAAGTATATGAATGGACTAACAAAACTCAGCATTAGAGACATCCCTCTATGGGTATTGAGTATAGTTAATACTATACAAGGAGCTTGAGGAGGACTACTTAAAAATAGTGGAACCCTAGGAGGAGCAGTGAAATCAGGTGTACGGGTCCATATCGAGTCTGCATTCTGTGAGTAAGGAAAACCTTATCAATATTAGCCCTAGTTGGGCTAGAGGTTCCAGCCAAATTCCTGTGGCCATCAGATCTTTATGGAGGCATGATATGAAATGCGAGAAATTTTGGAGTTAGAGAAAACTCATAGTAACTAGACTCTTTACCATGAAATAGAACACAAAAGGGAAATATTTCTAAATGTCTTGTAGCCTCCCCCTTATAAGTGTGGTGCACTACACACCCATAAATTGGACACTACTCGAAACAGATTATAGACACCATGAGATCTTAAATCGTGCTCTGATACCAAGCTTGTCCTGACTCGAACAGACAACCTAACCCTACCAAGGCATGAGATGACCTCTTAGCCCTTTTTATAAGCATAGTGAAATACAAAACATGAAAAATCCAACCTATAATGTAAAAAGTTTGATAAATCATAAAATAAAGTTTGAACATCAAATCCAAATCCAGAAATAATAACCCAATACTATCAATAAACCTCTATCCATCAAATATCTACTAAGTTGGGACATGACCCATACTATGCCAGAAGAAAACCAAAGAAAGGATATAATGAAGTGAATGAAAATTAACAAGGACTTCTGATTAATGAAGAGCTCACCACTCCTTATCAACCGCTCAATAGGATAACAAATCACTTAATATTGCACAGGATCACAAGAAAAGGCCTCCGAACCTACGTCATGAAATGATGTAGCATCCGGGGATGGTCATTACAGTGAGTACTAGCATGTAACCTAATAAAAAAAGGATAAAATATACATGTACCAAAAACAGTCAAAATAACACATGATTATACTCCATAATAATAATAATAAAATATGGGGTAGGGAAATAAGGAATATAAGGATATAACCATTTAAAACTTAGTCCTGAACTATGTAACTTTTCATCGTGATCTAGTAACCCATGAGCTATATGGGTTTGGTATTCCTCAATCGGTGGGGCCTCAGTCTATATTTGTCGCACATACTGAGGTTAGGCAAAAATCACAACTAGACTAGAGCTACTATATGATCCTCATGTTAAGGACCTTATTTTATTATCCAATTTAGGTTTGACATCCCTATGCCAGCAAACATAGTTTTGGGGCATTGGTCACAAGGACATACACCTTTATGGTGACTCTACATAATCCTCTTTTAGCCTAATTAAAACATTTCCCTTATTTTAGTTAAGGAGTCATTCATTAAGGCATTCATTTATTGGTTGCGTCATATCAAGACTTGCAAGCCGTTCGTATCATGCCAAGAAAATATTTTCATAAAACATTATCCACTCCTTCACCCAATTATTCAAAAACATAAGCATATGCATCATCAAATTTGCATAATCTCAAAACAAGTCATAAAGTTCATTTTTAATGCTTCAAAAGGGATGTGGTATCATTTTCGTTCATTATCTTAATTCAAAACTTTTTGAGTTACTTGAAAGTTATAATTTCCAAACATACATAATATTCAACTTGAAAGTTATATAGTAAAATGCATCTTTTCACTCATTTTGTTCCAATCTCTAAGGTATCCACAAGTTGTTAGAAATAGTTGTATAAAAAGGAAAAGACTCATATTTAATATTTGTAAAAAAATGCTCAATTCCAACTTTAAAATGTTAATAAAATAAGTATAATGATAATGAATTTCACACTTTAGGATAGTAATTAAAGTAGGTATTGTTCAACATGCCTTTTTGAAGAGAATTTTCCCCGAAGATAGCAAGAAGAGAAGTCCCCAACTTGAACCCTAACCTTACTACTTTTCAACCTTAGCCTTTTGTTTCTCTCTAGAGTAGAGAGGAGAAAGAACGTGAAAAATTAGATAACTGATGAGTAAATAGGTTTATATAGGGATTAAAGTCATTTAATTGGGGTAAAAGACCAAAAAGACCTTGACCCAAATAAAAAATAAATGAAATCTGCATTTTGTACCCTTGGGTGTAGCACGCCTTTATCGCACCACCCCAAGGGAATGGCACACCCTTATTATAGAGTGAAAAGAGTGTGGCATGCTCTTGTCATGGACCTTTACTAGTTTCGCATAAGGGTGTGCCTCCCCCTTCGAGGCACATCCTTAACGTGGACCCTTACTATTTTAGGGTTCCAAAACTTCCTAAAATACAATTAAATTTTTTAAAATACATCCTAATGGTCCTATTATCATACCTTACGATAATTACACTAAAAAACCACCATTAAACACTAAGGAGATATCGAATTAAATTCATTGAAAAATCTTGGGGTTAACATACGTCTACTCATTTTTAATGCATTTTAGACCCCATAACACCTAAGGTGTTACATTTAAATTGGGAAATATCTTGAAAATACCCCTTGTGATAGCCTCAACACTCTGCATTCTTCATATTCGCACGCGAATTTGATTTGTTCTTTGATTTGCTTTTCCCTATTGGCTAGTACTATGGCCTTTCACAAAAATCCTACTAGCTTCATCATCACTGTGCCATTCAAAATGAATTTGCACATCACAATATCTAAGTGTTTGCCACACTTTCTCAAGAAATGATAGGCTCCTTGGTTTACATTATTGAATTCTTAATATCGCAATATTCTTAAGTCAATGAAAAAAGCAAAGACCATGCAAGCATCTCCTCGTTCTCTTAATTTTAGCAGTCTGTAAGTCTGCAACAAGTTTATTAAACACATATAAATGATCTTGCAACAAAGTACCTGGCTCCATCTTAAATGTATGAAGGCATCATTGTAACAACATTGTTTTTGTCACTGATTGGTCCTAGTAAAGCCCTTGTAGCTTATCCCATAACTATTTGACTGTCTTATTGATATCTGTACTCACTTCACAGAGCATGCTAGGTGAAAGGGACAATTGGATGACACTCAATGAATCACCTTTCAATATTCTCCTTATCGAAATCCAATGTACCACCCACGTACTTTCCATCAATAACATAGATTGAACCGCTATCTTCTGGATCTTCTAGTTATTGAAGTTGTTACGAGTACTAAATGTATCAATTTCTAACTTCATAGAACTCATTGTTACTTGTTTTTTCCCTTTTACTACAAATAACATTTGGAAAATATAGAAAACTAAGGTAATTCTTTTATGATATGGAAGTTTAGATTATGCTGCAATGACAGAGACTACTCAGGTAGAACCTTGACTTTGATACCAATTGTTAGTGAACAAGTGGAATAAATAACAAGAAAAAGACACAATATTTAGCATGGTTCATATTAGAATGATTCTACATCCACCAGAGAACAACCACCTTTATGGTATTAACACAGAAAAAGGAGAGCAAATATAGCTAAGAAATTATTCTCTCAACTCTCTACTCTTACAATGTATTTTTTTTATGATTTTCAAATGGTTTCAACAATGAAGAACGACCATTCTTTTATAGATGGTTAAACTCGGATTCCAAGTATAAATCAATAAAAGGAAAAATAAATACAAAATATATTCTCCATAAATATTTGCATTCTCTCCAAATTTATTTCCTAGCCAAGTAAAAGGACACATGAAATTTTCTTACATATGAATTTCACCCCACAAAGAAACCAAACTAACTCTTTCATTTTTTATAACTCCTACATCGCCATCACTTTCTTTAGAGTCATGGCTCTATTAATGTTTAACTTAAATAAGCCTATACGGGGGTTCTCCCATTAACTCATTATAACAACGTTATTTGATATATTGGAGAATTAAGAAAAACCAAGTGGTACTATTTGGCATGGATTTCTATCAGTTCAGATTTTATAATGGACCTACTATTGTTAAAAAGGGTATCATTTCTATATTTCCAAATAGACTATAAAATTGAAGGGGTAATGATTGATATCAATATGGATAAATTATTATTTAAGAGGATGTGGGGTTGAGTAGTTATTCCTACTAGAGAAAACATTCATATGATCAAGAGTAAATTAGTAATTTTCACTTTTTGGATGATGATTAGACATAGAAAGATCTAGGAAATTATCAAACTTTGAGAAAGTTTTCATGTATAGATATGATGTTAGCGAAGAAGATTAGAGGGAGTTTTTTTTTGAATAGTATACCTTGGGTTTATTGAGATTTATTTTTTGGCCAAAGAAAGTTTTCATGTTTAGATAGTATGCTAGAGAAGAAGAATAGATGATGGAGTATCTTTTGAAAAATATACCTTAGGTTTATTAAAATTTATTTTTGGCCAGAGATCTAACCTAGTAAATAAAATATGGGGATAATGGTGGAAACATTTTTCATGTTAGCTTTGGGAAAAAGGATTATATCATCGGCAAAGAGTAGGTAAGGAAGAATATAAGAGAAAATCAATTTATTTTGATAGGTGACCAATGACTTTGGTCGACAGCTTGATTGATAAGTCAGAAAAGATATTCCAAGCAAATGATAAACAAATAGGGAGATAGTCCTTATCTGATTCTTCTTGAAGGATTAAAAAAGTTTGTTGGTTCCCCATGAATAAGGATAGAAATGGTAAAAGATCATAATACTTTTTACTAAACAAAAAAGACTGAAGAGGGAGAAACAGGTGAAAGATCATTATTTCAGTCTATCAAAAACTTTTCAAGGTATACTTTTAACATCATTTTTCCATTTTTTTCCTTTTGATCGATTAAAGAAGTGATTGGATTCTTAGACAATGATAACATTATCATAAGCTCTTCTATCAGGAATGAAACTACATTGAGTTAGAATAATGATTTTATTTAGGAAAGATCTTATTTGATAAAAAAAATCATTGGAACTTGAGCTTGCTATCATTCCCACAAAAAACTATATAGACTTGTCACTGCCATAACTACACCATATTCTAGCCTTAGTAGGGGTTAACATGCAGGAACAAATAGTTTATTAGCTATCGGAACTTGTACCTCTATCATCTCTTGTGCTCTATCCACTAATGGGCAGGAGTAGAAGGAAGTTCCATGAAACGACCACGAAAAGGTAATGATTCCTTTCACTTTGGAGAAGACTCTAACATTTACTTTTCTAGACAATGTATAAAAAAGGATGATGGTACCAGTTCTCCCATAATTGCACAAGATATCTGTCAACATAAGGCTATTCAGCAGATAAAATTCATCAACACATAGTTGTGATTGCTGGCCTATAGGAGAATTGAGATAACCTACTCTTCCATAACTAAGTGTCCTTGAACTTGGAAATGTAGGTGGGAGCTCTACACATGCCAAACTCCCTCCAATAAAGATATTAGTATAAAATTGTAGGGCTACAACAACCTAACTTTTAAAAGAAATATTATGGCTATTATTGTTGCTAATAATCCTGCCGTTTTAGCTTTGAGTGAGACTCAATGGAGAATGATGGAACTTTACTATAGATGTTCCCTTTTACTAATCTTATGCAGGTCCCGACATCGGGATACTCTGAAGGGATATCCATATTTTGGAATAACAATGAACTCCATGGTTCTAACCGAACAAGAAATTCACACTAGTCTCAAGGTTAGTCCAAAAAATTTTCCTTCGTTCGCTTTAGTTATATAGGCTGAAAATAGGTACATGAACAAAAAAAATTTAGTATTTAAGTTCTTCCTTAATACTTTTTACTAAACAAACCATTTGACGAAGATAACAAAGTTTTTCAAAAAGGATAGTTTTTCAAATAGTTAGTTAAGTTAGTTACAGAGCAGTGAGTTAGTTTCTTGCTAAGTTGTTAGTTAACTACTTATATCAATACCAATATGTAACTCATTTATTCTTAAGAGATTCAATAAGAAATTACTTATTTCACTCTTTCAATTTTCTTTGCATCATCTTCTTTTCTCTTTCTTGTTTTTATTTCTTATTTCATTACTGCTTGAATGTCATAAGGATATGCAGATTCTCAAAAAAATAATGTAGTGATTGATTTGTAATTCAAATCTCTTTCTTTCCGATGCTAATTTAGAGGTTTCTGAATTAAGTTCTTAAAGATCTTGAAAACTGTGATCAAGAATGGCTATTCCTAAAGAACAAACAAGTCAATCTTCTGGTATAATTCTAGTGAATTCAAATGGTGTTCAAGCTCAAGGAATCAATTACAATCAACCTTTGGTTCTTTCCTCGTCAGATGTCAATGGAATTCAAATTATCTCTTTTCAACTGATGGGTATTGAAAATTTTGCTATCTGATTTTGATCAATGAGAATTTCTTTGTTGGGTAGGAACAAATTGGGGTTAGTAAATGGTTCTTATAGTAAAGATAAATTCCCTGAATGTATGAGAAGTCATTGGGAAATGGTTAATGCCATTGATCTGTCATGGCTGATGAGCTTTGTGTCAATGAGTTTACTGGGAGTCATTATGTATGCCTCCGATGCTCAGTCTATGTGGCTATATTTACATGAAAGATTTACTAAATTGATGGTTCAAGAATCTTTAATATTCATAAGGAAGCCACTTTTAATAAAGGTACAAGTTCAATTTTATTGTATTCCTCTAAGCTCAAGAATATTTGGGAGGAGGTTGAGGCACTTGTTCCTGCTTCTTATTGTGAATGTGAGACGTGAAAAGAGTTTATTGATCATCTTCAGAAGTTAAAGTTATTTCAGTTCTTGATGGGGCCAAATGAGTCTTAAAACTAGGCTAGTAGTCAGATCTTATCAATGTATCCACTACCCTCTCTCAATCAGGCCGGTGGTATGTATGAATAAGGGAAAAACCATGATTTTCTATATCTTTCATATAGGGTAACAAGGAAATCTATACATACTAATAACTATACATACTAAATACAATTAAATAATGCTAAGCTAATAATATATAAATACTTCCTAATATATGAAAGATAATTAAAGCTAAATATGGTAGGTAAATATCATAATTGATGTTGATTAGCACCCCCTCAAACTGATGGTGGTCAATCAGAAGTTTTTTAGTATTGAACTCATGTCATTTGTTCATTTGAGACCTGATGAAAAAAATCTGCCAGTTGATCCCTAGAGGAAACATGAGGAAGATAATTAAGACCGTCATTAAATTTTTCTCCAACAAAGTGATAGTCAATCTCGATATACTTGGTTCATCATGAAAAATATGATTGGTGGCAATATTTACAACAGTTTCATTGTCACAGTACATAGGTGTGAAAGAGGAAAAGTGAATGCCAAAATCATCCAACAAAAGACGCAACTAAATCTTTTCACTGCAAGTAGTTGACATAGCATGATATTCTGCTCGGGTGGATGATTTGGACATGGTTTCTTTCTTCTTTGACTTTCAAGATAGCAAGGAGTTTCCAAGAAATGCACAATACCAAGTGGTTGAATGAATAGTGTCAAGCACCTACCATTATTAGCATCTGCTAAGGCACACAAGAGAGTAGGTGAGTCATGATTGTAATACAGGACCATCATTGTGTTTGATTAAAGATAACAGAGAAGGCAATGAACAATCGTAATATGAAGTCATTACGGGTCAAAAAACCCTAAATAATAATATGAACTGCATGAGCAATGTTAGGTCTAGTGATAGTTAAGTAAACCAAGCTCCCAACAAGGCATCAATAAAGTATTGGGTTTGAGAGAGGTTGCCCAACAGTCTTAGAAAAATGAGTGTTCTGCTCCATGGGTGCATAAACAATGGTCTCATTAGTCAGGTGAGACATGTCCATAATTTCTTTAGTATACTTCCATTGGTAAAGAAAGTAGCCACTAATATTACGAGAGATTTCCAGACCAAGAAAATAAGATTCATGCCCCAAGTACTTCATTTAAAATGAAGATTGTAACATACCTTTAATATGTATAAGTCCTTTAGTACATCCCTAGTAATCAAGAGATCATCGACATAGATTAGCACAAAAAACATTCCTCATGGTAATGGAGAGATAAATAGAGAATAATCATCGTGACTTTGTCCATCGTCACTTTGCAAAATAATAGACTTCAACTTAGAGAACCAAGCACATGAAGCTTGATTCAAGCCATAAATTGTCCAAGCACATGAAGCTTGATTCAAGCCATAAATTGTCTTCTACAATTTTTATACTATGGATGGTGAATTTAGAACCTAGAATGAGGCTTCCAATTACAGTGTTAGATAGCTAAAAACTAATAAAGAAATTAATGACATCCACCTGTGAAATGCCCCATTGTCGAACTATAATACCCCGTACTTTATCCTAGCAAATTTCATCTCAAGAATGTCTAGTATTACCTTCTAAATTTAATGATGGTCATTCCATAAGAAATTTTCAATATTTTCACTATTTGTAAAGTGGAAAATTTAATAAGCTTTCCATCGATATAAGATTCGCCCAAATCTGATAACCGGGTCAGAAGTTATGACTATTTCAAGTTCCCATCGTAAAATAGTGTCATATTAGTCAGTGGCGCGCCGCACCACTAGAGGAAATGGCATTTGGAAAATTCCTGTAGGGGTCCATGATTATGGCGCATCGCGTTGGGGCCCAAATTTAGAATTGTCCGTTTTTTAGTGTCTCAGTGCAATTTCCTATGCATTGCGCCAAAGTTCCAGGTCACAAAAGAAGTGGAAAAGCGATGGCCCATGTCGCACCATCCCTAAATTTATTAATTCTCAAAATGCAGTGATACGGCACGACAGCACCACATTGCGCTAAAGATCCAGTTTGGGAAATTTTTATAATTTTAAAAGATGCATCCAAGGGTTAAAGGGGTCAATTTCGTACCCCTATTTAAACCTAATAACACATGATTCAGCCACTTTTCACTCAAAATACACTCTCTTCTATAAAAACCTCTCAAGAACAACCTAGGGCTTTTCATAGAAGATTCAGAATCACGAATTTCCTTCGTGAATCTTTACGAAATCACGAACCAAGGTATGTACAGTGTTCATTCATAGACTCCTTTCATCCATGAAGCCAAAAAATCTCTTTTCTAATTTTAATTTCATATATTTCTCTATGAATTTCATGTTAGATTTCTCTATGAATTTCATGTTGTGTATGTTGAGAATGATCAATTGAATTTAAATCCATGTTGAGTGACCAATTTTATGTGGAATTGATTTGTATAGATGTATATTCATGTGAACCTATGAATAAACCCTAGGATGATGAAATTAGAGATGAATCATGATGATCAATTGTTGTATAATGTTGTCTACATGTGCTATGCCTACCATGTGTTTGATTAAATGACTAGATGAAGGAAAAGTGCCTAACGAGCATGATACGATGAAATCCCCATGTATGTACAAGTTATGCCTATCACATATTTTTATGGAATGCTTCTATAAATGTATTATGGATTATGATGTTAGTTATATGTTCAAGTAAGTTATATTTGGTCAGTTTTCTTCCATTGAGTCCTGGGGGTATTTGTACTCAAAATATTAGCTGTGTGCCTAGAGCCATGTCATGTTTCCACGATACTCTCAGTCAAGATATGATCCTTAGAATTTAGACAGTCTTATGACTCAGGAAATCTCCATGATCTCATGAACTCAGTCAGTTGTCAGATGTCATTAGTATTCCATCAGTCAACGAAATTCAGTAACTCAGTCCATGTTCAGTTCAGTAAATCATGTTCAGTGTCTATTCAGATAGGAGTAGAAATAACCACCGAGTTAGCCCAAGGATCGAAACTCACCTATTATATAAGGGTGTGATTCTTAGAAGCAATCTTTGTGTTCCAGAACTATGTAGCCAGCATAGGTTGAGACATCATAGCCTGCTATATGAGGGTAGATGAGGTGGCTTAACCTGCTATATGAGAGTTCCTATAATTCTTATTAAAGTTACCTATTATATTAGGGTCACTCACATATGGTCCTTACTAGTGGCGCGGTATTGACACCCTTCCAATCAGGGCATCTATTGGACCCCAATTCAGCTATAATATATCATTTGGGGCATATTGGTTAGATGACTACCTCCCACAGTATCAGTAAAAGAACTTAGATAGTTCTTTAGAATTCAGGACTGTCAGATATAGTTAACTCAAATACAGTATGGAACTCAGCTAGTTCCATCAGATTTAGGACTATCAGATACAGTCACTTATGTTATCAGTTATATTCAGATTCAGTAATCATGTTATCATATATTAGTGTCAGTTGTTATGTCTCATGCATGTATTCTCACTCTCATGATAGTTAGTCAGTTATTATTATTGTTCATGCATATGAACCCTATACATTTAGCCTACCTCACAAGCATACCAGTACATTCAAAGTACTGACATTTTTGCGCTATGGTGTCTTATACCATAGGTTTAGAGACACGATCTCCAGAGCAGCAGTAGATTCCAGATATCCACAGACAGAGTTAGAAGTGAGTCCTCATCTTTAGAGAACATAATTATTTCTCTATTATTCCATTAATCAGTTTAATTAGTTGGAGTTAGTTGGGGATATGTCCTATCAACTCCGTACTAAGATAGTTCAGTCAGTTAGAGGTTTTCTAGACTATCATGTTTTAGACTTCAGTATGTTCAATTTTGTTTTAGGTATTCTATTACCCCATACAACTGTTATATCATTCAGATCATGTTCAGTATTGAACCTTATGGCCTTTTAGTGCATGTTTCCACATTATTATGTCATATTATGCAGTGTGCAAGTACAGATATCAGTCATAGGTTAGCTTGTGATCCTTCAGGGTAATGAGCACTATTTTGCATTCTGGGTACCATATTTGGGGCATTACAAACTTCGTATCAGAGCCTAAGGTTCAATAGAGTCCTAGGAAGTCTGAAAGCCACATCTACTAGAGTCTTTTACATAGGTATGTTGCGTGCCACATTTATGTACAAGAGGCTATAAGATGTTTTAGGGACAGTTTCACCTCTTTCAGTATTTATGTCATACCAGTGAGCATAGTATTAAGTGAATCTCTCAGTCTAATCTATTTCTCCCTTTCTTCTATAGAACATGCCTTCTAAAAGAAGAAATGGGAATCAGCCAGCCCTTCAGCCCAAAGAACCTTTGGGCGAACATGTTTCTCATGCTGAGTTTCGAGCTGTATTCACTACTTTTGCTAACCCAGTTACTACTCAGAATAAATGACCAGATTTTATTCTGACTAATCCAGTGGACAATTTAGCTGCATCTAGGATTTGGGATTTTACCCAAATGAATCCTCCATCCTTTCTCGGGTGTAAGACAGATGAGGACCCTCAGGAATTCCTAGATCAGGTGCAGAAGGTGACAGATATCATGGGGGTGACTACTATTGAGAGTGTTGAGCTAGGTGTATATTAGTTGCAGGATGTTACTTACACTTGGTTCAAGCAGTGGAAGTCAGAAAGGGAAGATGATGCAGGGTCAGTTGAGTGGGAGAAGTTTACATCTGCTTTCCTCGATAGATTCTTTCCCCTAAAGCTTAGGGAAGCTAAGGTGTTAGAATTCATCAACCTCAGGTAGGGCAATATAACAGTGAAAGAGTATTCTCTTAAGTTTACTCAATTAACCAAATATGCCCCTCATGTGGTTGCAGATAGCAGGGCCAAGATGAGTAAGTTCGTTTTAGGGGTGAATAATAACATGGTTAATGAGTGCAGATCCGCCATGCTGAATAGTGACATGAATTTAGTTAGGCTTATGACTCATGCTCAGCAGATTGTGGAACAAAAGTCTAAGATGAGGAAGAAATAGAATAAGAAGGCAAAGACAGGTAGTTTTAACTTCGCTCAGCCTAAGTCAGAAGGAGGAAACCATTCTTAGGTTCATCCTAAGTCATCAGTTCCAACTCCTTCTACAGACAGTGCTCCAGTTCCTAAGTTCAGAGAGGGTAACAAAGATAGAGCACTAGGGTCTAAGTCCTAGGGCAGTGTTAGCAGTGCCCGCACCAATCCTCTTTTCTAGACTTATGGAAAGCTCCATCAAGGTGTTTGTAGAGCTGACAGTGGTATTTGATTCGAATGTGGCAAGCCAGGACATAGAGTCAGAGACTGTCCTCAGCCAGGTCCTTAGGGTCAATCGAATTGCTTCTCAGCTTAGTCTGGTCACCCAAATAAGTAGGGTGCCACCTCCAGTGCTACTAGTGGGCAACACCGAAATCGTTTCTATGCTCTCCAGCCCCATCAAGATCAGGAAAATTCTCTTGATATAGTTACTGGTACGTTTAGATCTTTCATATGCATGTTTACACTTTTCCAGATCCAGGAGCTTCTTTGTCTTTTGTTACACCCTATATAGTAGGCAATTTTGGAATCAGTTTCAAAATCCTAGCAGAGACCTTTTCAGTATCTATCCTAGTGGATAAAACCATCATAGCCCGGTGGGTATACAGGAACTGACTAATTATGATATTTTAGAAAGTCACTTCAGTAGACTTAGTTGAATTAGAGATGACTGATTTTGATATCATTCTCGGTGTGGATTGACTTCATTTATGCTATGCCATAGTTGAGTGCAGAAATAGAATAGTCCAGTTTTAGTTCCCAAATAAACCCGTCCTTGAGTGGAAGGGTAGTGTATCTGATTTTAGGGGTCAACTTATTTCCTATCTTCAGTCAAGGAAAATGATATCTAAAGGATGTGTATATCATCTTGTTCAAGTCAAGGACACTAGTTTTGAAACTCCCAGACTTGAATCAATTCCAGTTGTAGGTGAATATTTAGATGACTTTCCTATAGATCTTCCAGGAATTCCTCTCAAAAGGGAAATAGACTTCGACATTGATCTTATTCAAGATACTAGCCTATAACTATTCCACCATAAAGAATGGCACCAGCAGAACTCAGAGAACTGAAAGAACAATTGAAGGATCTCTTAGATAAGGGATTCATCAGGCCCAAAATTTCATCATAGGGCGCTCTAGTATTATTCATGCGCAAGAAAGATGGTTCTCTTAGGATGTGTGTAGAATACCATCAACTTAATAAGGTTACGGTCAATAATAAGTATCCTCTTCCCAGAATCGATGACTTGTTTGACCAACTTCAGGGTGCCAGTTATTTTTCTAAGATAGATCTCAGATCCGACTATCATCAGCTCAGAGTTAGAGAACGTGACATTCCAAAAACAACTTTCTATACCCGGTATGGTCCTTTCAAATTCTTAGTTATGTCCTTTGGTCTTACCAATGCCCCAACAGCTTTTATTGACTTGATTAACCATGTGTTCATGCAGTACTTAGACATGTTTATCATAGTCTTCATAGATGATATTCTAGTCTATTCCTGTAGTGAGCATGATCATGCAGACCATCTCAAAACAGTACTTCAGACTCTCAGAGATTATCAGCTATTCGCCAAATTTTGTAAGTGAAAATTTTGGCTAAGGTCAGTAGCATTCCTTGGTCATATCATTTCCGATAATGGCATTAGAGTGGATCCTCAAAAGACCGAAGTAGTAAAAAGCTGACCTCACCCTATCTTTCCATCAGATATCAGGAGTTTCTTGGGTTTGGCCGGCTATTACAAATGGTTTATTGAGGGATTTTATTCCATTGCATCCCCTATTTCCAGATTAACTCAGAAGAAAGTCAAGTTTCAGTGGTCATATCTTTGCGAGAAGAGTTTTCAGGAGTTGAAGACTCAACTCACCTCAGCTCCAGTATTAACTTTTCCAGATGGTCCAGATGGTTTCAAAGTGTATTGTGATGCATCTAGAGTAGGTTTGGGTTGTGTCCTCATGTAGCAAGGTAAGGTCATATCCTACGCCTCCAGACAACTTAAGCCCCATGAGAGGAATTATCCTACTCATGATCTTGAGTTAGCAGCCGTAGTTTTTTCCTTGATGATTTGGAGGCATTATCTATATGGTGTTCATGTAGAACTGTTCACTGATCATAAAAGTCTTCAGTATGTCTTTTCTCAGAAAGATCTCAATCTTTTTCAGAGAAGGTGGTTAGAGTTCTTGAAAGATTATGACAAGAGTGTCCTTTATCATCCGGGCAAGGCTAAAGTTGTGGATGACGCTCTTAGTTGACTATCCATGGGTAGTGTTTCTCATGTTGAGGACAGTAAGAAGAAGTTAGCTCAGGAAGTCCATCAGCTTTCCAAACTAGGCTTTCGCTTAGTCGATATAGAATAGGGTGATATATGGGTTCAGAGTAGTTTAGAATCATATCTAGTTTCCGAGGTGAAAGAAAAGCAAGATAGAGATCCCAACCTTGTCAAGTTGAAAGAGTTAGTCCAGGATCATAAAGTAGAGGTTTTCTCCCAAGGGGGAGATGGTGTCCTTTATTGTCAGGGTCGTCCTTCCAGGTGTAGATGACTTAAGGCAATAAATTCTTGCAGAAGCGCATGGTGCATGCTACTCTATTCATCCAGGGGCCATAAAGATGTACCACGACTTTCGGTAAATCTATTGGCGGAGTGGGATAAAGAGAGATATTACAGAGTTTGTGGCTAAGTGCTCTACATGTCAATAAGTCAAGATAGAGCATCAAAAGCCTAGTGGGTCCATACAGGAGTTTAGTATTCCTACTTAGAAGTGGGAAGTTGTGAACATGGAATTTGTGATGGGTTTGCCTCAAACTCATCATCAACATGATTCAGTTTGGGTCATTGTAGATAGAATGACCAAATCAGCTCATTTCCTTCCAGTTCATACCTCTTATTTATTCGAGGATTACGCCAAACTCTTTATCAAGGAGTTGGTCAGATTGCAAGGTGTTATATTGTCCATTATCTCAGACAGAGGTACCCAGTTCACCTCTTATTTCTAGAAAGCATTCTAAAAGGGTCTTGGTACCCAAGTTCATCTTAGTACATCCTTTCATCCTCAGACAGATGCTCAAGCAGAAAGGACCATTCAGACATTAGAAGATATGCTAAGGGCGTGTACAATCAATTTCAAGGGAAGTTGGGATGACCACTTACCATTGATTGAGTTTGCATAAAACAACAACTATCATTCTAGTATTCAGATGGCTCCATTCTAAGCTCTCTATGGTAGGAGATGTAGATCTCCAATTGGTTGGTTCAAAGTTAGTGAGGCCTTATTTATAGGGCCCAACTTAGTGTTCGATGCCTTAGAAAAAGTCCATTTGATTATTCAAAGACTCTAGGATGATCAAAGCCGATAGAAGTCTTGTGCAGATGTTCATAGAAAAGATTTTCTCGAGTTTGAGATTGGTGATCATGTCTATCTAAAGATCTCTTCCATGAAGGGAGTGAAGATATTCGGCAACAAGGGAAAGATCAGTCCCCAATATGTTGTTCCCTTCAAGATTCTCAGTCACTTTGGAAAGGTAGCCTATGAGCTTGAATTAACTTTAGATCTAGCCTCAGTTCATCTAGTATTTCATGTCTCTTTGCTCAAGAAGTGCATTGGTGACCCATCAGTTATAGTCCCTATTCAGAGTATTGATGTTCAGAACACTCTCTCTTATGAAGAGATTCCAGTTGAAATCTTAGACTATAAGACTTGTAGATTATGGAACAAAGAAGTCCCTCTAGTTAAGGTTCTTTGGTGAAATCATTCCATCGAGGGAGATACTTGGGAAGCAGAGGTAGACATGCGTACCAAGTATTCTTACCACTTCTTCGTCAACTCAGATCAAGCTCAAGGTAACATTTCTCCTTAAGCTTACTTAGTTTTATGTTTAGTGTTCATCACAAACTTGGTATGCAGTTTCATGCTCATGTTCCCATTATAAAATTAGTTTCAAGTACCATAGCATATTTAGTCATGCACTCATGTATTAGTTCAATCATGTAATTATGCATCAGACATGCATTCTCATTGTGAGAAACTTAGTTCTTCAGAACACTCAGTCATGCTTTCATGAATCAGTTACACATGCATCAGATATGCATGTTCAGTATTATGTGTTTAGCTTTTCATTCATGTTAGTCATGAGATCATGTTCTAGTTATTCATGTTTAGTATGTACGCCAGTTCTCTTTTCTTTCCTCTCAGTCAGTCTCATTCAAGGAGGAATGTTCTCAAGGGAGAGATATTGTAATACCCCATACTTTTTCCTAGCTAATTTTATCTCAAGAATGTCTAGCATTAGGTTCTAAATTGAATGATGGTTATTCCATGAGGAATTTACAAGATTTTTATTTTTTGTCATGTGTTAAATTCAATAAGTTTTCCATCGATATAAGATTTACCCAAATCCGATAACCGGGTCAAAAGTTACGACTATTTTAAGTTCTCATCGTAAAAAATGCCATATTAGTCAGTGGCTCGCCGAACCACAAGAGGAAATGACATTTGGCAAATTACAGTAGGGGTCCGTGATTATGACGTGTCGCGCCAGGGCCCAAATTCAGAATTGTCCATTTTCCAGTGTCTCAGCGCAATTTTCCCCACGTCGGGCCAATGTTCCAGGTCATAAAGGAAGTGGCAACGTGATGGCCCCGCATGTGCCATCTCTCAATTTTGTAATTGTCAAAATCCAGTGACATGGCGCGATAGTGCTGCGTCGTGCTAAAGGTCTAGTTTGGGAAATTTTATAATTTTAAAAGACACATCCAAGGCTAAAAAGGGTCAATTTCCTACCCCTATTTAAACCCCATAACACATGATTCAACCACTTTTCACTCAAAATACACTCTCTTCTCTCAAAAACTCTCAAGAACAACCTAGGGCTTTTCATAGAAGATTCAAAATCAAGAATTTCCTCTGTCAATATTCACAAAATCACGAACCAAGGTATATGTAGTGCTCATTTATGGACTCTTTTTATCCATGAAGCCTAAGAATCTCTTTTCTAATTTTAAGTTTATGGATTTCTTTATGAATTTCATGTTGGGTTTGTTTTGTGTATGTTGAGAATGATCAATTGAATTCAAATCCATGTTGGGTGATCAATTTTATGTGGAATTGATTTGTATAGATGTATATTCATGTAAACCTATGAATAAAACCTAGGGTGATAAAATTAGAGATGAATCATGATGATTAATTGTTGTATAATGTTGTCTACATGTTCTATGCCTACTATGTGTTTGATTAAATTCCTAGATGAAGGAAAAGTTCCTAACTAGCAGGATACCATGAAATCCACATATATGTACAAGTTATGCCTATCACATGTTTTGATGGAATGCTTCTATAAATTTATTACGGATTATGATGTTAGTTATATGTTCAAGTAATTTATGCTTGGTCAGTTTCCTTCCATCGAGTCCTGGGGGTATTTGTACCTGAAATATTAGTTGTATGCCTAAAGCCATGTCATGTTTCCATGATACTATCAGTCAAGTTATGATCCTTAGACTTCAGATAGTTTTATGACTCAGGAAATCTCCACCCATGATTCAGTCCATGGGAGTAGGGGTCGCATCGCGGGGCTATTCCCATACCCTTACTGGAATTCACCTTTTTGACGTCTAAACTTGTCTTAAGCATTTGTCCTTCATCCCAAGCCTTGTGGTGTTATTTAAACTTGATTTACAGGCTTTTCATCATCCATATATCATCATAATCAATTAAAAAAAATACTATAGCATAAAAAACCATGCATTAGAGCTCAAAACAACACAACATTCAAGACGACGAACTAGAAAATTAAGCTATGAACTAGTTTTGCGCTATTAATATTTACCTATTGTTCGAATCTAAGCTTGATTCAATTGAACCTTGAACACTATAAAAAAGTTATTCCACACATAATTACACAAAATAGCCTTAGGAATTCATTAAACACATTATAATTCTTTGAGATCAACTAGAACAACACCTAGTTCAAGCTAGTAACACTAGTTTTCTCATTTGAACTCTAAGTGACTAAATTAAATACAAACTTGTTTGAACGATACCTTAAACATTGTAATAAAGTAACTAAACAATTAGATTCTCAAATATATCATTTTTAACATATTAAGGAAACTAATTGTCCTCAAAACAAGGATAAGTAAGCTCGGATAACAACACTGATGTGAATAAATCCACCTCAGATCACCACCCCACACTTAAAGTCTTTTTCATCCATGAACAACTCTTTACTCTAAGCATCATAATCTGAGCTGACTCCATACTTCTACTACAGGAAAGACACTCAAGCTAGTACTACAATGACTACACAGAACGTAAGTTCCTACACTAAGCATGTTACATAAACAATTAAAAGTTCAAGAATACTACTTAAAACATCCTAGCCTCAAGAATTGACTCACCAAAGAAGGGCATACGGGCTACAAATGAGGCTACCAAATACTAAGCTAAAGGCTTAATGGGGTTAACTAGGATTATGCACAAGAGTAGGTCAAAAGAAGGTATGAAACATGCCTATCAAAGAAATGCCTATATCATCTCCTAAATCCACACTCTTTATTTTGCTTTGCACATACACACCAGCAAAGTTTTAGATAGCACATACAACAAGGAATACATAAAACCTCACGCGCACATGACACATGCTTAATTCAAGTAGGATCATTATAGACTCTTAACCAACAATCACATCAATTCAAAATTAAGCCAAAAAGTACAAGAGTTATAATCATCAGCCTAAGAATCTCAAAAGTAGTAATTCACACAATCAATAAGCTTTTACAACCAAAAAACTTGCATCATGTAATAAAATATAGCGCTAACAAGAATATCCCACACAAAAACTTTTAAAATTACTCGCTAAAAATGGGAAGTTCCCCCACCCTACACTTACAAATATACTTTGCCCCCAAAGTGTATTTAAAATTAGAGATAGAAATACTCTCTAATGCCTTTAGGTCTAGCTAGTAGCATCTGTTTTCATCAAGGAGGTCTGGGGACCCTACACTTAGTCTTTGCCATACTCCTTAGCTCAGGTTTTCTGGTGCTCAGACTTTTCCTCAACCCGTGACTCAATAAAAAAAATTGTAAATTAAAAATTAAAAATATTGAAAATTAAATCTATCTTAACTTGGGTTTCCTCCCGAGCAGCACTTGATTTAGTGTTGCGGCACGACCCAATCTCTGACTCATCCATTTTCCTTCATCATCTTCCTTCTACTTAGAGGCCATCTTCTTATTTATTTCTTACCTCTTTAGTGTGAAATCTCAAGTTCAATAACTCTCTCATAAATAGCCTTTCCAGGCTCATCAACTTGCATCATCTCTACCTGGGGTTTTTGTGTCTTGGGCCGCTCAATCAGGAAATCCAAAGATGTCTTTGATGTACTAAACTCCACCATCCCATACTTATCCCCTTCAATCACTGTAATCATTCACAAATATTTGTATTGGGATAGTGTGTTGAGTGGTTCTACACTTTGAAAACTGCCTCTTGATCATCCAACCTCATTGTGAGCTTGCCCTCTCTTACATTTATCAATTCTCCTTCTGTTGCTAAGAATGGATGTCCTAAGATGACATACACTCTTTAATCTTCCAAAAATCTAAAAGATAAAAATCAGTAGGAATAATAAACTTACCAACCTTGTTGAGAACATCCTCTATGATTCCTTCAGGACATGCTAGGGACTGGTCTTCTAATTGGAGTATCACAGAGCTCGGTCTCGGCTCCCCCAAGCCCTAAATGTTAAAAAAAGAGTGGGGCATCAAATTAATGCTTTCCCCCAAATCACTAAGTGCGTAGACCACCTAACTTTTGCTAATTTGAATAGGGAGTATAAAACTCCTAGGATCTTTGACCTTTTTGGGAATCTTCTGCATCATAACCGAACTACACTCCTCAATGAGTGCTACTATCTCAACATCCTGCAGCTTAACTTTGTTAATGACCATGCCTTTTAAGTACTTAGCGTACTTGGACATTACCTGCAAAATATTTAAAAGAGGAAGATTAATATGAAGTTCTCTAAATGTGTCAAAGAATTTCTTGAAGAATGCATCCTCCTTTGCTTTTCTAAGCCTCTGTGGGAAAGGTGGTGGTGGTATTTCCTTCACCTATTCAACAACTTTGGTTTTCGAGTATTTAGGCTTCCTCAAATTTTTAGTAACTTTGTCATCTACTTGTTGAGGAACCAACTTCGAATCTACCTACAAGTTTTTCTTTGGAGGTTTTTTATTGAGTTCTTTACCACAAAACATCACTGACTTAGGATTTACACCACACATGGCTGCAGAATAACCACTATTCCCAAATATCTGACACCAAATATTTGTTTGATGAATTGTATTAGCTGTTGTTGTAGGTTGTGTAACCCTCAATTTCATATTGCTAGTTGAGTAGTTAACTGATTCTGTAGTGCAGCAATCTGCATTGACATAGTAGTAAATTGGTCCACCTCCAACAAACCTGCAACCTTTTTTGGAGAACTTCTCGAGTCCCCATGCCACTTTGGATTCCCTTGTGCAATCCATTTCAACAAGGTGTATAGCTTATCATACATCAATTCCAATGCTTAACCACCTGCAACTGAATCTAGCAAAATTTTTGTGTTGTGATTAAGTGCCCCAACAAAAGCATGAGCTAGTACCTGATTGGGCTACTGATGATATGGAAAGTCTTGAAAAATAGCTTTGAACCTCTCCCATGCATGATGTAAGTTCTCATCTAGATTTTGTTTGAAGCTCACAATCTCACTGCACATCTCACAGTCTTACTAGATAGAAAGAATCGGATGAGGAATCTTCGCTCTAAGTCATTCCAAGTTGTGATTGAACTTGCCATCTCAACATTTAACCACTTTTTTTCTTCCCCCAATAGTGAAAATGGGAAAAGTGTCAGTCTATCATATTCAGTTGACACATCCTTAGGGATGAATGTGTCATTGATCTCCAAGAAGTTCTGCAGGTGGACTTATGGATCTTCATGTGAAAGCCCCATAAACTATCCACTACTGATCAAAAGCTGAAACATGTTCTATTTCAGCTAAAATTTACCTATGACATCTAGTTTTTTTAATAGGGGAGGTCAAATTCATCGAAAGTGGGGTTGCCACTTCACGAACTGTCCTGCAGGCTGGTAGATCTTCAGCCATGAGAGCAGGATTTTCTTGCTCCTGTTGATATTGTGGGATACAATGGACAATGACTACTTCTTTCCTTAATTAGTGAAAGCATTGCTCGGGTTTGGGGATTGATTTGATCAATTCCTATTCCTTACCATATTAGTAGTCTATAAACCTATTTCCTGCAAATTCAATACCAAGACCAAGTGTAAAGGACCAAAGAAATCGAAAAAGTAAAAATAAAACTAAAATAGTTTCCAATTCACAAGTCCCCAGCAACAACACCAAAAACTTATTGCGCCCAAGCACACACGCAAGTGTACGTGGTGTCACCAAGTAGTAAAGTGGCCTTTTAGAAGCCAAGTACTGATACCATAGGGACTAGTGTTAAGTAAATATCCAATTTTAGTTTAACTATAGAGATTATATTGGTGTAACAGTAACTGAAAGAGTTTCAAAGTTGTAAACTAACGTAAAGTAAACAATACAAAAAAGTAAGAGCTTGGACATTAAATAAAGAAAAACCTGGGGTTAAAGCACTATGAACAATTATACTAAGCTATTGAACTTCACTGGTTAGATTACTTATCTTGGTTGTTGATTCACAAGGTTAATATTATGATCATGTTCTCTCGGGCCTCTAATCACCTATCTAACTTAGTCTTACAACTACATTGTTGAGTGGGGATGTGAGAGCTAAGCAAAACACATTTATATTTCATTCTGTATTGAACCAAATAAGGCTTCTAGGTATATCTCTATCCTAGATTCTAATTCAAATCCCTTATTTTATAAAAGAATAAGAGCCTTACTCTATTTACCTAACATTCTATCCCCTTATTCCCCCTTTCGAGCTCACAAAGTTGACAATGGATGTATTATAAGGGTAGATAATCCTTAAAATATTTATAACAAGGATAAATAAACAACCAAATATGATAATAAATCAAAACCAACTCAATTCAAAGCAATAGTAATCATGTTCTTGGCCTTAACCCCAGAAAGGAATTTTAGCCACTCATGGACATAATCGTAATCACCAAGGATAAATACAAGATAAAATCCATAAATAAATTAAAGTAAAAGAATAAAAATACTAATTGAAGTATTTTCCAGCACTTCTAAGTTTCAAAGCCGTCCAAGGTGTTTAACACCAAGTTCAAGTGTCCTATTTATAGGAAGACAATTTTGGCCGTGTTGGGAACAAGGTGTGCGCCGTAAGCCTCACTCCCTGGGAATAGGGTGTGAACCACAGGACTCACTCTCTAGGAATAGTGTGTTCACTGCATGGTTCAGTCAATGGGAGTAGGAGTCGCTCCATGGGGCTATTCTCATACCCTCACTGGAATTCACCTTTTTGACGTCTAAACTTGTCTTAAGCATTTGTCCTTCCATCCCAAGCTTTGTGGTGTTATTTACACTTGTTACATATTTTTCATCATCAATATATCATCATAATCAACTAAAAAATAATCCTATAGAATCAAACACCACAGATTAGATCTCAAAACAACAAAACATTCAAGATGACGAACTAGAAAGTTACGCTAAGAACTTGTTTTACGCTATTAAACTTTAACTATTGTTTGACTCTAAGGTTGATTAAATTGAACTTTGAACACTATAAATAAGTTTTTCTACACATAATTACAAAATAATATCCCCAGGAACTCATTAAACATATTAAAATTCTTCGAGATCATCTAGAACATCACCTAGCTCAAGCTAGTAACACTAGTTTTCTCGTTTGAAATCTAAGTGAACAAATTAAGTTCAAATTTGTTTGAACTACACCTTAAACATTGTAATCAAATACTTAAACACTTAGATTCTTAAATATATCATTGTTAACACATTAAGTACACAAATTTTCCTCAAAACAAGGGTAAATAATCTCGGATAACAACACTGATGTGGATAAATTCACCTTAGATCATTATTCACCATACCCATGCATAAAATTGGTTTCAAAATCGCCATTTAAACATAAAAAATGCATATTTAAATATGAAATATCACATAAGCAAGAATCATTCAAAACGCTCAACCCATGTTCCAAAACTACCATCAAAACTACATTGATAACTATTTAAAACTCATGCTTTTACAAAGTAATAGTTGGGGAAGAGTAATATGCCTGAAATATCAAAAGGTATGGAGAGAATTTGACCTTAGGAGCTCTAAATGATAATCTTCTTGGAAACCCTAACTATCTTTCTTGAGAGAATTTAGAGAGTTTTTTTGTGAATAGTATGCTAATAAATTCCCAAAGAGGGTTTGAAGTCGTGGGTGCTTAATGGGGTAGGAGGGAAATTACCGGGATGCCCTTAATTAAAAGACTGAAAGCTGGTGCCCAGTTGCTATGGAAGACCTCACGACTTTTAGGGTCACCCTACTACTCATTTAGTGCAGTCATAGTCTGGATAGTGTCTAGGGTTACCCTATTCTAGTCTGGTCATGAGTCACACCATATGACTCCTATCCAATCCTTATGTCTCATAACATACTAGTTGTCATCACAATAGGAACTTGGGATAGTACACTGGTTTCCCTACGATTCACACCCTACGATTTGTTTTGAGACCCTATGACTCATAGGGTCTAAGTCGTAGTCAAGAAAGAATCCCAGGCCAGCATACTAGCCAGGCTACATTTGGGTCCCTAAGATCCACAGTGACACCATACGACTTACAGGGTGAGTTGTAGTGAGGACACTAAGCTCAAAGATCAAGAAATTTTGAAGGACCAAAAATCCTGGGTGTTACATTCTCCACCCTTAGGATCATTTGTCCCTGAATGATGCGACAATGTATCCCTTAGCACGATTTAACATAAAAACACACCCACTCTTACCTTTAATAAAGACAGAAAACAAAGATATAAAGAAAATTACAATTTCATTTAACAAAGTCAGAAAATAAAGATGTTAAGAATAACATATACCTTAAGCACGATTATTCGGAAGGGGGGGAACAAGAATGAATACTTGGACTTCATGTACTCTTCAGCTTCCCAAGTGGCCTCTTCAACCTTTTGGTTCTTCTATCAAACCTTTACTGAAGCCACATCCTTCTTCACAACTAGCGGACTTGTCGATCCAAGATCTCCACCGGGACTTTCTCAGAAGACAAGGAATCCAAAATACCTATACTTTTCAATGGAACCATTATGGAAGAATCACCCACGCACTTTCTCAACATTAACACATGAAAGATCAGATGAAAAGAACCCAAACTCGAAGGAAATTCTAATTTATAAGCCACATTGACCACTTTCTTTAAAATCAAATAAGAGCCCACATAATAAGGACTGAGCTTACCCTTCTTTCCAAACCACATCACCACCTTCATGGGAGACACCTTCAAGAACACCCAATTACCTACTTTAAATTCCAACTCCCTTTGCCTCACGTCCACATAGGACTTTTGGTGACTATGGGCGGTCTTAAGACTATCCCGAATAACCTTCATCTTCTTCTTAGATTGATAAACCAAATTAGGACCAAATAATACAACCTTATAAACCTCAAACCACCCAATAGGAAAATGATATATCCTACCATACAAAGTTTCAAATGAAGCCATCCTAATGCTAGAGTGGTACCTATTATTATATACAAACTTAATGAGAGGCAAATGATCAATCCAACTACCACCAAAATCGATCACGCAGGATTTGAGCATATCCTCCAATGTATGAATGGTCCTCTTTGCTTGCCTATTTGTCTGAGGATGCAAAGTGGTGCTAAGGTTCACCTTAGTTCCCAGACCCCTCTAAAAGTAACACCAAAAGTGTGAGGAGAGCTGAGTGCCATGATAAAATATAATAGAAACAGGCACACCATGAAACTTGATAATTTCTTGAATGAACAACTTTGCATAAACCTCAGCAGAGCAATTAGTTCTCATAGGTAGGAAATGGGTGGACCTAGTCATCCTATCCACGATGACCCAAATTGAATAAAACTAATGACAGGATCACGGAAGACCAGTAACAAAATCAATATTAGTCACTTCCCACTTCCATTCAGGAAACTCAATCTCTTGAGATAACCCATCCGGTATCAAGTGCTCCACCTTCACTTGTTAACAAACCACACATTTGGAGACAAAATTTTCCATATCCCACTTTATGTTATTCCACTAATAGATCTCTTTCAAATCATAGTACATTTTCGTTGAATCGAGATTAACATTGTACCTCAAATCGTGAGCCCCAGCCAAGATCCTTTCTCATAGCCTATCAATATCAGGAACACATAACCTACCTTAGTAACTTAAGATACCATCACCACCAATGTTGAAAGCAATCACTTTCTGCTGGCATACGCCATCCTTAATCTATATCAAGATAGGATCCAAAACTTGCTTCTCTTTCATCTCTGCCCAAAGAGATGGCTTTACCACTTCTTGCACCTTCACACCACTATCCTCAGAGTCCAAGAGATAAACTCCAAGATTAGCCAACCAGTGAATATCCTTAACCAATTCTTACTTCTCCTCCTCCACATGAGATAAACTTTTTATAGATAACCTGCTAAGAGCTTTCGCAACCACGTTAGCTTTACCTAGATGATAGTAAAGAATCATATAATAATCTTGGAGAAACTCAAGCCATCTTCTCTGCTTGAGATACAACTTCTTCTAGGTAAACATATTTTGCAAACTCTTAAGGTCTTAATAGATGTCAATATGACTTACAAATAAAGGCACAAAATCTTCAAAGCAAAGACAACAACCAATAGTTCTAAGTCACGTATTGAGTAAATCTTTTCATAAACTTTCAACTGTCTAGAAACATAGGCCACAACTTTACCAGGCGTCATCAACACACAACCCATCCCTACACGGGATGCATCATAATAAACAATAAAACCCTTGCTACCCTCATGTAGGGTCAAAATTAGAGCCGAATTCAACTTGTCCTTCAACTTATCAAAGCTACCTTCATAAGCATCAAACCATAGGAACTTTACCACCCTTTAGGTCACATTAGTTAATAAAGGAGCAATCAAAGAAAAAATTTCTATGAACCTCCTATAGTACTCGGCTAAACCCAAGAAGCTTTGAATATCGATTGGAGTCATGGGTCAAGGCCACTTCTTAACCGCCTTAGCTTTCTGCGGATCTATAATGCTCCCTTCAATAGAAATCACATGACCCAAATAACTCACTATATTCAACAAAAATTCTCACTTGTAGAATTTAGCATACAACCGCTGATCCTTAAGGGTCTGCAACACTATTCAGAGGTGGTTGGCATGATCCCTCTCACTCTTGGAATATCCAAAATATCATCAATAAACACGATGACAAATAAGTCCAAAAATTAACAGAATACTTGGTTCATAAGATCCATTAATGTTACCAGTGCATTAGTCAAATCAAAGCACGTTACTAAAACTCAAAATGACCATACCGGGTTTGAAAAACAGTCTTAGGGATATCCACCCCCTAACCTTCAGCTGATGATAATTCGATTGAAGATTAATCTTAGAAAAGTACTTAGATCTTCGAAATTGGTCAAAAAAAACATCAATCCTTAGAAGGGGGTACTTATTCTTTACCATTACCTTATTCAACTAACGTAATCTATACATATTTGAAAGGGCCAATCCTTCATACGCACGAACAACACAGGATCACCCCATGGAGACATACTAGGATGAATAAAACCCTTATTAAGAAGGTTTTTCAACTACTTCTTAAGTTCCTTCAACTCAGCCAGAGCCATTCTATAAGGAGACATAGAGATAGGGTGGTATCCAAAAAAACATCAATCCTAAAATCTATTTCCTTATTAGGAGGGACACTAGAAAGGCCATTAGGAAACATTTCGATAAATTTGTAAATCACGAGAACTGAATGTAATGAAAGACCCTTGGATCCAAAATATTTAACATGCACTAAATGGTATTAACACCCTTTGAAAATCAGTTTTTGGGCTCTAAGATAAGATATAAACCTTTCCTTAGGCACTAGGTAACTCCCTTACCATTTTATAATTGGCTCATTCAGGAATTTAAAAATGACCTTATGGGCCGACAATCAAGAGAGTCATAACAAGAATGAAACAAATCCACCCCTAGGATAAAATCAAAATCAAACATATCCAATTCTATTAAATCCACCAAGGTCCCTCTACCACAAATAGATACCACACAACTCCTATAAACCCTTTTATCCCCCATAAAGTCATCCACTAGGGTAGACACAGAGAACAAATTAGGAATACAATTAGGACCAAAACTAAAATAAATAACTATCTATGGGGTCACATAAGAAAGACTATACACCAGATATAGAAGATAATACACATCATAGGGAAAGAGTTACTATATGTAGTTTTGATGATAAATAACTAACTGTAAGGGACTAGGTCCCTGGATGTTCATGGTACAATACATATGGCATGTGTGTTTGCAAAGTTTTGTCCTCTTGTGTAACAATCTTGTAGATGCTGCTTATACTGAATACGACACCTTATCCAATCATCTTTTAACCCCAATCATTACTCCTCTATATAAGAAAAAAGATTCTTCTTCAATAATTAGTTTTTGCACAAATCTAAATAGTGATAAGAGGCAACAAAAATTCTATTTCAAGATTGCTCAAGCATTGCTAAGTTCTCATCTTTTTAGTATGCTTAAAGAGTGAGTAATCATTCTTGAGTGCTGAATTTTATAAGAATTACTCATGCTATAAGTGTAATGTCTTGTTATGTTTAAGCTCGAGAGTGCTTAGGTAGAGCTGCCTAAATTTGATACTGATTAGAGTTAATCAGTGTAGAGGGTCCTTGGCATAGTTGCCAAGATAAGCTTGTAGTAGAGTTATTACAAGCGAAATGAGCTTAGAGTTAGGCTAAAACCAAGTCTATAATCAATAGGTTGATTATAGGGGATATTACTGGTGCTGGTGAGCGCAAGTTGTGGTTTTTCCTCCCTTGAGCAAGGAGGTTTCCACGTTAAATCTTGTGTGTTATTTCTTTCCTGCACTGGCCTTAGTTTTTTTGCACTTTATTATTTGATTACTTGTGATTGACTTTGAGGAACCTGGTCACTTACTGTGTGGTGCAACCCCCAAGGGTTCCAATAATTGGTATTACAGAAAGGTAGTTCTATAAGGTCATACCTAGAGTGTCTTGGTTAGTATGGCTGCTCTACCTAATCGACAAAAAGGGCAATCTATCACCAGACCACCTAGATTTAATGAAAAGTACTATGGGTGGTGGAAAACAAGGATGTTTGTCTTCTTCATGGCTGGGGATAGTGAATTGATGGACATAATTCTTGATGGCCCTTATGTTCTAGTTAGAGAAGTTAAAGAAGGAGAAGTGATAAGAATGATTGTCAAAAGTAGGAGGGAGTTCAATGATAAAGATAGAAAGAAAGTTTAAAAAAATTACAAGGCTAAGAAATTGCTTGTCTGTAGCATAGGACCAGATGAATACAACTGGATTTCAACTTATAAAATAGCTAAGGAAACTAGGCACTCTTAAAGAGAGGTCATGAAGGAACCACTGATATGAAGATTCTTAAGTTGATAGACTGACCACTCAATATAAAGCCTTCATAATGAAAGAAGGAGAAACTATTCAGGAGATGCATAATAGGTTTACTTCTATCACTAATGAGTTGCACTGCTTAGGAGAAGTAATTCCTTTATACAAATAGGTGAGAAAAATCCATGGGGTTCTAAATTTAGGAAAGCAAAGTGGATGCTATCACTGAGGCCAGGAACTTGAAAAATCTTACCATGGATGAACTCATTAGGAATCTGAAGACTCATGAACTCAAAAAGCAGCAAGGGCATGAGAAAATAGATGTAAAAAGGGAAAAATATCTAGCACTAAAAGCATTTAAATCAGAATCTAATGAAGAAGACACTGATGTTGCCTATTTGGAAAAATGAATAGTTAGAGATATGAGACAAAGTGGCCAATTTCAAAGAAGTGGGAGTAGAAGCAAAAAGGGAGGCACTATGGGAGTTTGTCACAAATGTGGAAGTCCTGAACATTTTTTTTAAGGATTGTCCAATGAAAAAAATGAACTATCAAGATTATCACAACACTAGAGGTGACAAAGGAAGAAACAGGGACCAGGTGCCTATAAAATCAAGAAGACAGACTGCAACTAATTTTTTAATAAAATAAGTTTTAGCTAGTTAGAGTGACTCCTCCAGTGAATCTGATGAAGCTGAGAAGTCTACAGATGTTTCCACGTTTACTATGGAGGATGAGAAGGTGGGATTTGATTCCTTGTTTGCTTTGATGGCAATCATTGAAGATCAAGAAGAAAATAAGGTAACACTTTCTAAACTTATAGAAAACTTGGACAACTATTCTGCTCGTAAGATAAAAAAGCTTGCAAATATGTGGATTAACACTATATGTAAAATGATTGAGAAAAAATTTACTCTAAAAGAAAAGGTGAAAAGTCAATAGCTTGAGTTAATTTCTCTAACTCTCCAAATAGCTAATATTGAAGAGCAGGTTACTAAGTTAAAATCTAAAAATCTGAATTTAGTGAGTCAACTGGAGAAAAGAGATGATGCTTGTGACAAAGTAAAGAATAATTCTCTAGAAGAAAAAATAGAAGATCAAGATCTTGACTTGATAACTTTGACTCTCTAGATATCAGAAACTGAGCAACAGGTTGCTAAGCTAAAACTTGAAAAGCTATGTTTGGTAATTCAACTAGAGAAAGTAGATACTTCTGAGTGTAAAGAAAGAAAGAAGCCTCAAAGTTTCAGGCTGAGCTTGAAGAAAAATTGGAGGATTCTCAAAGGATTCTCTTAACTTGACTCCAGAAGAATGAGGAGTTAGAAAAAGACCTGGTCCGTCTGAGGAAGAACTTAAAAAATCCCTACAATGGACTGCATCTTCTTAGATCCTTCATAACTTGACTAATCAAGGAGTTAATAATGGTAAAGGGCTTGGGTATCTGTTGAAAACTCAATCACCTGGGTCTCATGGAAAGAATGCTCAAAATGCTAAGAACAAGGTCAACATGCCTCTATGTACTCATTGTGGTAGAGATGGACATATAAATGAATAATGTCAAAGCTAGCTTAGAGCAAGATTGACAAATGTTAGACATGTAGATCAGGGGAGCACCTATCCCAAAGGTTTAAGACCTTGGAAAAACATGAATAAGCTCACATTACCCAGATAGACAAAAAAGGATTTGATCACACCATTATACTTCTACTGGGAACTCAAACTCAAATGGGTTCTCAAGTTTAACAAATGATTATAAGTGCATGAAGGAGAAGGGATTTACAATTAGAATAATTTTCTTGATATGAAATTGCTCAAGGCCATGAATGAAAGGTCTGATTGTATTTTCTTTCCTGAGATATGCCAAGGTGAAGGTGTCTTATGTGAATAACATTCCTATCACAAAGATGAGCTAACAAATATGTGAAAAAAGATGGAAATTTCAAAGCAATGAAGAAGGAAATCTAGACATTTAAAGAATACCAAGTCTAGGACCTAGTCCTTAGACCTATTTCCAGAACAAATTGTGATATGATGCAGTGTAATGAATCTAACAAGCTGATGTTCGGATTGATCAAATTAACTTGACCTATTATCTAGTGAATTATTGTTTCCTCAGAAAATTGGCTATGTTCAGGAGGCAGGCCTCCCAGGTAAATTAAGTACTTGTTGGTCTAATCAGTACTATACCATTGCAGGTATACACCCATGGGAATAACTTTGGAGGTAGACAGATATGACAAACACAAAGTTAAAGATTCACACAAACTTGAGAGGGACATAGTCCTATCTCTTAGGTTAGTATCTTGTATGTGCAAATTTTGTCTGTTCTGTCAAGAAAAAGTAGCGTCCTTCTTATCCTTGTGTCAGAACAAAGTTATCCTATTCTAAAAAGGAGGGTGAGTCACCTAAAATCTGATAATGATCATATCTTTTTCCCCCAAAAAACCCTTCTAGGTGCTGAATATTCCTTAAATCTTGATACACCCATTCCTTCTCATCAATAAGGAAAATCCAAATCCCAAATAGACCTTCTAAGAAAAGGACCTTCCTAATGGCTGCAACTATTCCATTTTCAAGTCCTTCAAAGGATTCTTAGGTTAGTATAGTTAAAAATCCCTTCCCAAACCTTCATTAAAAATATCCTTCTGTTCCTAATCTTCCAAATCCTAACTCATTCATCACTCAACCTGTTGATGAAGAATCACCCCTAAATCCTCAAAACTATTCTGATAAAATTGTGATGAATGAAACTTGGGTTACTGAAAACCTTATATTATTGTCTAATAGCACATGAATGAGCATAGTTGATCATAAGAATAATAATGGTAGTAAAACACCAAGAATATCTGGAAAATGGTCTAGAAGTTTTACTGAGAAGCAGCTGACACTTGAGGGACATGGTCCCCAGAAGAGTAAAGCAGTTGAAAAAGAATTTGTGATCATATATACTAGAAGAAAGAATGGGAAAACTGTACTGTGGTATCCATGAAAGTTAGAAACAGTTCTTAAAGAACCAAAAGGTGTTAACTAGAAGGATTTTTGATTCAAATATGATAACAGAACCTGGTATGGTGGGATTAGTTGAGCTGGTAAAACATAATGAGTGGATGCATCTCTTGGAAGGACCTATTCCTACTATTTTATATGATATAGTCAGGGAATTCTATTTCACTTTTGAATTCTCAGAAGATGGGATGAATCTGACTGCACAGGTTTAAGAAAAGAAAATAAATTTGAGTGAGGAAACAATGAGAAGAATTTTGGAAGCTCTTATATATAGGGTTAGAACTATCTCCAAGCTGCCTTTAGTAGAATTGTTAGCAAATTCATCCAAGGTTAAAGGGAAATCTGTGGCTGCAATGAATAGGAAATCACTAAAGAGTGAGTTTTAATTGGTATTTGACTTTGTGAACATAGTGATTCTTCCTAGGTCACAACAGAAAAGCATTGCCTCAGTCACTGATTTGTATGTAATGAAATGCCTTAGTAGATTTGAATTCATTAATCTACCTTCTTTATTGATGGAGCCCATTCACAAAGTGGTTTTTGGAAAAAAAATACGGAATGCCTTAAGGATATTGGTTAAATAAGGTATTTGACCAATATGGTATTGTCTGTGAAAATGGAACCCAAGGGCCTGTTACAAATGCTTGGCATTACAAATGCTTGGCATGAAGACATTAGTCAAAACAGAATTTGTTAAATCAAGTAGCATTTCTCAAAAGGAGTACAACAAGGAAATAAAGCAACTAAAGTTCATTCTAGCTGCCAAAGATGAAGAATTAGAAAGCTTCAGGAGAAAATTCAGTATCTCTTCATAAAAAGCCCATGTGACTCTGAAATGCTTAGAACTGAGAATGCTGAACTGAAGAAGAGGGTGTCAATCTTAATTGATGAGGTCCTTAGCCTGAATGTAGAGATAAGGCATCGCAAAAATATACTGACCCTAATCATTCAAAATCTTTTTCCCAATCCTTAACCTGTTAATCCTTTTTGATTCCTATGGCTTTTTCCCTAGAACATTTAAATTATGCACTACAATGATACTTATCCTCTACTTATGAATGAATTTTTACTTTGTGTGTTATATTTGTTCCCTTTAAATTGCAAAGTTATTCTTTATGTTAGTGTTGCCCTAGTGGCCATGAGTTAACTTATTTATGCTTATTTTACCCTTGGTTTAGTGTACTCACTTTTCAATGATGCCAAAGAGGAACACTAAGTTCATGTAGTAGGGACCAGGTACCAGATACAGGTGTAGTGCAACCGTGATGAGTTGATTTGCATATTTGAATAACATGCTGATAAGGGGAAGGAAGTGATGTTCTAAATAAATGAACAAAAGAAGGAATAATAATGGTGGACTGAGCTTCCCCTTCTTACCAAAGTGCCCTACTTCTTTCATTGGAGATACCTTGAGGAACACCTTATCCCCAACCTCAAACTCTAAATCTTTATGCCTAATATCCGCATTGGACTTTTGGCGACTTTGGGCAGCTTTAAGCCTATCTTAAATCACCTTCACCTTTTCCACAGCCTGACAAACCAAGTCGGGACCTAACATATCCACCTCCCTAAGCTCAAACCAACCAATAGGAGATTAACACATCCTACCATACAATGCCTTAAAAGGATCCATACTAATACTAGAATGATGCTATTATTTTAAACAAACTCTACCAAAGGTAGACGCTCAACCCAATTGCCACCATAATCAATTACACAAGACCAAAGCATATCCTCCAACATCTGAATAGTTCTCTCTACTTGTCCATCAATCTGTGAATAAAAATAGTATTCAGAGTCATCTTAGTACCCAATCCCTTCTTTTCTTAAATAGCATACCACGATCAGAGGTAATCAAAATAGGTACTCCATGCAGCTTCACAATCTCTTGAAGATATAACTTCGCATAATCATGCGCCAAGAAGGTAGTCCTCATTGGAAAGAAGTGAGCAAACTTTGTCATCCTATCCATGATGACCCAAATCAAATAACATTGATTTTAAGACCGAGGAAGACCGGTAACAAAATCCATATTGATTACCTCCCATTTTCATTTGGTCAAAACAATCTCATGATACAACCTACTAGGCCTTATGTGTTAAACTTTAACTTGTTGATACACCGAGCACTTGGCCACAAAATCAGCCACATCCCTTTTCATACCGTTCCACCAATACATCTCCTTGAGATCATGATACATCTTTATAGAACTGGGATGAACAACATAGTGCAACTCATACGCCTTAACCAAAATCCTTTGTCCCAAACCTTCGACATTAGGAACAAACAACCTTCCCTGGTACAATAAAGTACTACCGCCACTGATCTCAAACACCACCACCTTTTGCCATCCAATATCACCCTTGATTTTCATCAAGATAGGATCCAACACTTGATTCTCCTTGACCACTACTCCAAGATATGATTGAACTACTTCTTGTACCATTATCCCTCCATATTGGGAGTCCAAGAGGCAAACTTCAAGATTGGCCAAGCGGTGAATATCCTTCACCAATTCCCACTTTTCTTTCTCCACATGAGCTAAACTCCCCATGGACAACCTGCTAAGAGCATCAGCAACCACATTAGCCTTACCTGGGTGATAGTAAAGACTCATATCATAGTCCTTCCAAAGCTCCAACCATCTCCTCTGCCTGAGATTGAGATCCTTCTAAGTGAACACATACTGTAGACTCTTATGATGAGAAAAGATGTCCACGTGTACACTATACAAATAATGTTTCCATATTTTTAAAGAAAACACAACCGCCAACAACTCTAAATTATGAGTCGGATAGTTTCTCTCATGTACCTTCAACAGCCTAGAAGCATAGATAATCACCTTCTTAAGCTGCATTAAAATACAACCAAGACCTACCCGAGATACATCGCAATAGACCACAAACCCATGATTACCTTCCAACAAAGTCAGAATTCGAGCGAAATTTATCTTATCTTTCAACTTCTCAAAACTCCCCTCACAAGTATCCGACCAAGAAAATTTTTCCTCTTTTTCTAGTCAACTTTGTCAAAGGAGCAACTATTGTCAAAAAGCCTTCATAAACTACCTATAATACCCAGCCAAGCCCAAAAATCTCTGGATGTTGGTTGGAGTTATAGGTCTAGGTCACCTTTTAACCACAACCACCTTTTAACCACAACCACCTTTTACAGATCCACCATGATCCTCTCACTAGAAATAATATGACTAAGAAAAGTCATAGCGTTTGACCAAAACTCACACTTGGAGAACTTGGCATAACTATTGTTCCTTCAAGGTCTGCAATACCGCACGGAGGTGAATAGCATAATCCACCTCACCTTTGGAATAAACCAGAATGTCATCAATAAACACAATGATAAAAAGATTCAAGAACTACCTGAAAAGCTTGTTCATCAAGTCCTTAAATACTGCTAAGGCAATAGTCTACCTTGGAAAAACTTGGCACCTTACAACTGATCAAACAAATCATCTACCTTGGAAGAGGATACTTATTCTTGACCATTACCTTATTCAACTACCGGTTTTCAATGCACATTCGAAGAGAACCATCCTTCTTGTGCATGAACAACGTTGGTGCACCCCATGGGGATACACTAGGATGAATAAACCCATTATCCAAAAGATCCTTAACTTACTCCTTGAGTTTTCTCAACTCATCCTGAGCCATTCTATAAGGAGGAACAGATAATGGACGAGTGTCCAGAGCCAAGTCACTACCAAACTCTATTTCCCTATTCGCAGGAACACTAGGAAGATCATCCAAAAAGACCTCAGGAAACTCATTTACTATCTGAACCAAATAAAAAGATGGACCCTTCAAGTTAGAATCTTTAACCCATACTAAGTGATAAAGACAACTTTTAGAGATTAACCTACAACCTCTAAGATAAGAAAAAAATCTCCCCCTAGGAGCTAGGGGACAACCCTCCAACTCTATAACCAATTCACCAGGGAACCTAAAGACAACCTTACGGGTCCAACAATCCAAGGATGCGTAACAAGAGTGTAGCCAATCCATCCCTATAATAATATCAAAATCCACCATATCAAGATTAAATAAATCTACCTAAGTTGCCTACCACCAAAAGATACCACACCCTCTTATAGACTCTCTCAGCAATAACTGAGTCACCTACCAAGGTAGAAATAGAAAAAGAATTTGAAACAACCTCAGGATCAAAACCAATACATACAGCCAGAAATAGGATCACATATTAAAGAGTGGACCTCGGATCAAGAAGATAATATACGTCATGAGAAAAAAGTTATAATATACCAGTAACAATATTAAGTGATGCCTTGGATTCCTATCATGGCGCCAAAGCATACAACCTATTCTGGCCAACACTAGAACTACGAGAAGTAACAGAAGCAAACGTGGCACCACCAGGTGTAGGATCAGAAGATGAAGCCACCGGTACCTTATTTGCTCCCATAGCAACCTTATTAAATAGATAATCCCTGAGCTGATGGACTACTTGGACACACTTGAAATATTTCTCCCTTCCTTCGCTGTAATAACCTTGATGAGGATAACCATAAAATCGATAAAGAGGGTATGAAGAAATCGATTGACCCCCACTCACCTAAGATTAGGCATTCTGTACCAGAAAATTATCACCACCCTGCTGACGCCTGTCATCCGACTACTTTGGCAAAGGAGCGCTAGCAGTAGAGAAGGATCCAAAACTCCCCCACTTTTTTCCTACCATTTTCCATCACCCTAACTACACTAAGACTGAGCTCCTCCCTGATTAGAAAACCTGCTCCTCTTACCCTGCCGATGTCCAAACTTTACCTATTTGCTTTTCTCATTCTCTACCTACTGCATATGAACAGTCAAACTAAAAATATCCATATCTTTAATCAGCAGGGTAGTCTTTCTTTCCTAGATCAAATCCCAATTCAACCCAAAAAGAACTTTCTTATTCTCTCTGTCATGCCAGCCACCAAATCAGAAGGATACCTTGACATCTAATAAAACATCAAGGAATATTACTTGATAGGTATTTTACCTTGCTTAAGATTCACAATCTCCTCCATCTTTTCTTCCACCATCTCTTGAGCAAAGAAATAATCCAGAAAAGCTCCAAAAAAAGTATCCCATAAGGATGACTCCTCCACATAACCTCTATCCCTATCCCACTCATCATACTATTGTTACGCAACATCCTTGATATGATAAGCTATAAAATTTACACATTCCATATTAGTGACCTGCATCACCCTGAATATTTTCTCTATTTCATCCATAAACCTTGAGGATCCTTTTCCATATTCATACTAGTAAAAGTAGAAAGATTTAGTTTTATAAACTGACTAACCCTTGTGGCCTTAGTACATAACCCACCTGACATATCCCGCTCAACCTGAGAATCAACCAACTTAGCAATAGTACGAATACTGGAAAAACTCTACATTGCTCACCTTACCCTGAAGAGGACTAGTAGCAACCAAAGAAACTCCAAAACTATCAGGGATAGGATCCTGAGATCAAAGACAAACTCCAAACGTAGGGTGTACCCCATAAACATTGTCCCCATATAGGAATGAAGAGTTTTCTTGTGTTCTAGATCGTCGAGGCATGATCTAAAAAGTGAACAATGAAGAATTTGAGAAGAATTCTGAGACTTAGACTCCAAGCATGAGAATAGAATACCAAGAAAGTGAAACATTCCTAAATACCTTATAACCTCTCTCTTATAAGTGTAGCATGCTACAAACCCCTAAAAGAGACCCTACTCAATATGGATTTGTGGACTCTTAATTAACCATGAACCTAAAGATCTGATACCAACTTGACCCAACCCGATTGGGGGCTTTGTCATAAGGGGCTTCCCAAGTTGAACCAAGACCGAGGACCACCCCCTATTACCCAACCCAACCACCATTAGCATATATTTAGTCAGACAAGAATTGAATAAATATCAAGATAGCATAATTTGGATAAATACTGACTTTGGGATAGGTCTATTCCTACTGTAACCTTACCAAGTCATATCTTCTACCAAACTACACCAACCAAACCACCAAGCCAAGCCAATATCGAACCAAGGTTCATAAACTAGGCCAAAACCAAATAAGTTCCAAAAGATAATATGATTAATCCCAAAATGAAATATGATAGAACAATGAAAAATTATGTCCAATAATGTCATCCCTAATTTCAATGCTAATATTAATGATAATACCAATACTGATCTCGCCCATTCCAACCCATTACAGTACCACAAATCCTCTAACCAAAAGAGTCAGAATATCCGATTGGGACATACCCCCAACCATAGCTAAACCTAATATCCAAAAATAAATCAAAATGTCTAAGAATATCCATAATATGAAATGGAGCCTTTCAAAAATATGGAAGCTCACCACTTTAATCCAACAGCTATCCTCGAGTTAATCCTTATGTAGGAGGAGTAGGATGGCCAGTTCCTACATAGCATAGGTATATATTTGCCTGAAGATGGGTTAGCGAGTGATTGCTAGCATGAACTCAAGATAAGTATAAAATAATGCCATTTATAAAACCAAGTAAAACCATCCATAAGCATAAAACCATACATATATATATATATAACTATATTGATAAAGGGGACCGGGTTTAGCATACCATTAAAACCTTTACCTGGGCTGTGTAGCATTGTCGTCCTAAACCACCCACGGGCTATGGGTTCAGCTCCCCCTTTTGAAAAGACCACGATGCGTGAAGGCGCTCAACATGGGAATAAAAACCTGGGATGACTATTACATTCCCCAAAATATAGTGTAACATCATGAACACGGTCACCAAGACCAACCTCACATCAGCAAATATGAGTTTCAATTTTGGTGCTCTTGGGACCTCTATCTTCCATGACTTTGCTACATACCCCACCATTATTACCCAATTAAAACCATTACTGAGCAACCAACCAATCCATTTACCATTTATTAATCAAGGCTATTAGTAGTGGTATCGTCATACCAACTATACTTGCAAGTTTTGTCCATAGCCAACCATATATAGGTTTAAGGGAATCTATGTACCCTTCACAATTATCAATTAACCAAAACCATGACTACTAATGCATTTCCAATCTATTTAAAATCATTTAAATCATTCATACCATTTAGGATTCCATTACCATGTTTATATCATGCATAATTTCCATTGAAAAACTAATACTATAGTGTAAACGTTGTTATGGGCATTTTATCAAACACATAGAGGGCATAGTATTTCAAAAACCAAAGTTCATTACCAAAGAACCATTCTCATGAAACTAATTATCGCAAACCACAACTAATGCATATAAAAGTATAATTTAAACATAAGAAAACCATAACAAAGCATTTCTAGGAAAACTACAACATTCAAATCATAAAAACATTGTATAAAACCATGCCTTTGATTGGAACAAACAATGAAGGAAGGGAACATGCCTTAGTTGACAAAGTAGAGGGAGAAAAAATGCCAACAAGATCCCCTACTTACTCCTCCAGTTGAAAGCTTAGCTTTCTTGCCCAAAAGCCTTTTAGAGAATTATAGTGTGTTTACAAAGAGTTCCTAAGTGTTAATGAATATACTAATAGGGTAAATAGCCTCCCAAGAGAGTTAGAAGTCATGGGACCTTATTAGGATAAGTGGAGAAATGTCCAAAATATTCCCACTTAAGTTGCATAAAATTCCGCCATAGGGGTACGACTTACCCTCAAGAGTCATACCCTTCAATACGAGTGGTACCCACCAATTATATCCTAAGCCTCAACCCTTGTATCCATCACTGTCCAGTGAGTAACTCATTCTACCCAAGTCATATTGATAGCATATGATCCATACCCTTCACCCGTATCCCTAGAAAGATAGAATCAGAGAAAGTTTGAACAATGTCAACCATACGAGTCCTGGGTATGACTCATACTCTAGCTTATAGCTCATAGTGATAAACTTGTACTTAGATCCAACTTAAGTTTCCAAGTATAATATTAATTAAAGAAACCAAATGATCTATATCTGACTATATGACTCGTACCACTAAGTCATATCCATTTTAGTGACCAAACTCCATCCTACCAACAAACACTAGTCAGTAGATGACTAGACCATACCATCCGTACCCCAACGTACCACTCATACCCATAAGTCGTATTTGGTCTAGAGACCAAAATTCCAGGAAATTTTCCAAGTTCTAGAAACTAGGGTGTTTCATTATTTAGGGTATAATCAGATTTCTATTGCCCCCCAAAACTAAGAGAAAAGTACTTTTACATGCCCATATGATAATTTTTTATTTAGGAGGATGATGTTAATACTTTGCAATACTTTTTCCACCTTTCAGCATTGCATGATGTCGATATTTTTTGATATAGTGGAGGACACTATAAAGGTCTTCATGGATGAATTTTAGGTAGATGGGGACTCATCTGAGGACTATCTGGCCTATTTGGTCAATGCATTTCAGAGACATGAGAAGTGTAACCTAGTTTTAAATTAGGAAAAGTGACACTTTATGGTAAAGGAAAGGATTATTCTTAGACATAAGATTTTAAAGAAGGATATTGAGGTTGATAAGGCAAAGATAGAGGTGATTGAAAAATTACCAGCATCGATTTTAATTAAAGGTATTAGAAGTTTCTTGGGTCATGCTGAGTTCTATAGGAAATTCATCAAGGACTTCTCTAAAATTGATAATCTATTATTAAAGCTTTTAGAGAAGGAGGTTAAGTTCATGTTTGATGATATGTGTCTTAAGGCCTTTGATTAACTTAAGGAGCAGTTGATCTCAACTTATATCATTGTGTCTCTAATTAGTTCTCGACTTTTGAGGTGGTGTGCGATGCTAGTAGTGTGGCTTAGGGAGCTATCCTAGGACAATGACATAATAAGATCCTTCACCTAATATACTATGCTAGCAAAGAATTAAACCCTATAAAGAGAATTTATATAGTTATTGAGTAGGAGTTTCTCACTGTGGTATCTATGTCAAATAAAGATGCTAAATTATGACTGATTTATTGAGTACTCTTGTAGCAACAATTTGACTTTGAGGAAAAATACCGAAAAAGGCACTGAACCAGGTTGCAGACCACCTATCTCGCCCTGAAGAGTAGTTAATTTTGAAATTAGGGGATGATCTTAAAATTAATGATACTTTCCTAGATATGCGATTCTTGGTAGCATCTCAAGAATTAATCCCTTTGTTTGCTGATTTTTCCAACTATTTGGCAAGTGACCTTATCCTAGAAGACCTACCATTTTAACAATGCTAATAATTCATGCATGAGTTATGCAAGTTTGTTTTAGAATGAGATTTATCTATTTTTGTATCTGTGAATGGAGTTATTTGGAGGTTTATTCCTGAAGTTGAGAAGATGAACATACTTAAGGCTTGTCATTTATCACCAATTGGGGGTCATCATGGTGGTACCAGTACAACACACAAAATTTTACAATATGGGTACTATTAATAAATTATTTACAAAGATTCTAATGATTATGCTCGGGCCTATGATCAGTGTCAGTGATGAGGTGATATTTTGTGGAAACATGAACTTTCCATGATATCTATCTTGGACTTAGAGTTGTTTATTATGTATGAAATTAGCACCATGGGTCCATTTCTGAGTTCTTATGGGATGCAGTATATACTAGTAGAAATCAACTTTGTTTCAAAATGGGTAGAGGTAGTTGAGCTTCCTAATAATGAGGGTCAAAGTGTCACTATAAAGAAAAACAACTTTTCTCGATTTGGCACTCCATGTGCTATCATTAGTAATGGTGGGTCCCACCTCTATAATCATATTTTTAAGGCCCTGCTAAAAAATATAGTATGAAGCATAAGGTGGAAACACCGTACCATTTGTAGATAAGTGGGCATGTTAAGGTCTCCAATCGTGAGATCAAGTCCATATTGGAAAAAAATGTGAATGATAATAGAACTAATTGGTCTAGAAAGCTAGACAATACACTTTGGGATTATCGAAAAACTATTAAAACCCCCATAGGTGCCTCTCCATATCATTTTGTGTACGTCAAGGCTTGACACTTTTCAGTTGTACTTAAGCACAAGGCACTATGGACATTAAAAGGCTTAATTTTGAGTGGAGTAATGCAGTAAATTTGAGGATGAGTAAGGTGAATGAGTTGGATGAATTTTGTATCCTAGATTATGAGAGCTTAACTTTATACAAGTAGAAGATGGATGTGTAACATGAAACAAAGATCGAGAAAATAGTGTTGAGCCTGGTGATATGGTCCTATTGTACAATTCGACACTTTACTTATTTCTTGGCAATTTGAAGTCTAGGTGATATGAACCATTCACTGTGGTTAGAGTTTTCCCTCGTGGTGCTATTGAGTTGAAATGAGACAACAAAACCCTATTCAAGGTGAATGGGTAGGTGTTAAGAACTATATGGGAAACACTGATAAAGTGATAGTTGTGTTGATGTAAACCTTGGCAAAGTTTGAGTTACCAAGGTAACTGAATCATTCCACGATGTTAAATTAGGCGCTTCATGGGAGGGAAACCCATGGGTTTGTTGGTGAAGTCTGAGTATCCAACATAGCCATGTCGTGTTGTGATGTTAAATCAAGCACTAGTTGGGAGGCAACCCAATCTTTTAGTATTCACTTTGTTTTTGTTTTTGCAGGTTTAAAGGATGAGAAAACACCTAGATACTAGTAAAAATTGCAAAATTCAGTCAAGTCCAGGTAAGTGAACTTATGAACCCACTTACGAGTGTCATAAGTCCCACCCACTATAGGTAAGTGGTGTCGTAGGTGTTAGTGTGAAAATCTAAGGAATATAGGGTCTCTGAAGTTGTACTTTTGAACCCACTTAAGGGGGTCTTAAGTACAACCCACAGCCCCATAAGTGGGATCATAGAAATCAGAGAGGAAAATCACCTACATATATTACTTATATAGGCACTTACGACCGCCATAAGCACCACTTATATGCCATAAGTTGCCGCGCAAGTTAACTAAAACTGAGGGTCAAATTTTTTAAAATATAGGCCAAACCCAAGTGGATCTGACTCAATCTAGCATACCCCTACGTTTAAAATCCCCCTCCCCAAAAAACCAACCTATTTACCACACATCATAAGATTTTCTAACTTCCCACTTAAATTCAAACTCTCCACCTCCCTCTCAATTTATAAAAGGCTAAGTCCCTCAAAATCACAATACGAAATGTTCATATTGCACGTATATTCATACAACACAAGGCTAAAAGTTCACATTGTTCTTCTTCTACTTCCAAGCCTCTTCAAATCTAGGTAATAATTTTTGCTCCAAATCTAGTAAAAACATATTCTTGATGTTTGAAGTTCAAAAATAATGCTTGTTATAGCCTAAATTTAATACTTCATGATCATTTCTCAAATTTATGAAGCCTAAATTGGTAAAAATTAAAATTGTGTAAAATTTATATTTGAGAATACCTGTGATCACATCATATATAGAAGTAGAAGTTTAATGGTGTAGGGAAAGCCCAAAAATACTTGTGAAATAACTGTGAACTAGAATTGGTCTATGTGTTAGCATACGAAATTAGGCTTAAAAATTATAATATACACTGTGAGGGATAAAAAATTTGAAGTGCCCTTAGGAGGGCACTTATGTACCCTGTAAGTAGTACTCATGGGCCGTAAGTGGCCTCTTAGATGCTAGATATGATGACCTGATACTTCAAGGCTTTGTATTACATTTATGAGGGAACCTACAATCCCCCTAAGTCGTACTTACGATTTATAGATGGGATTATAGGTACCCTGCCCTAGGTATTCTGATTTTTTTAAAAATCTTTTTTGTTCTTCTTCTATTTCAAGCACTAACAACTTCTTTTTAGGTATGATGGCATCAAAAGTAGAACAAAATAAGGGAATTTAGTCATGGCTCTGAGACAAGTCTCTTGAGAGGAGTGGCTTAGCAGAGGAGTACCTAATGAGCCTAGATAGACTATTGGTCCTATAATATACTAGGGGAAGATCTCAGAGATAGGCTGCAGCAGTTGCAACTATATTGGGTGTTCAGCCCACACATGCACCACAGGTAGGGCCCTGACAACAATCACCCCAATATTTAGGATATGACCTTGGATGAAGAATCTGAGTCAGACACCACTGCACTCTTCCCAATATAAGGAGAAAAAAGATAATGCAGAGAATAAAGTAGATTCATAGTCTGGGTCTGGAGATGAGGTTTAGTATGGGATAATTTTTTGTTCTGAATAGAAGGATAATGCCCTCGGTTCCTAGGAAGGATGCATCCTATTAAGCTAGTAAACCGGCTTCGATCCCAATTGCACCCTAGTGTGAGAAGGGCGTAACTCAGGTCCCACTAGAGATTTTGTCATCAGTAGCATAGGATGCTCTGTCAGCTTCAAAAGACACCTAACCTCTTATTTTACCACCTACTTCCCCAATATCTGATTCCACACACATCTCAGTTCTGCCCGTTGTTGAGATTTCTCTGAGATAGTGTGTGAAGGAGTTGTAATATATTTTTGATAAGGATAACTTTTTGATTGAGTAGGGTCATCCAAAGAGAATTATTATAGTAGAAAGGAGGATTGATTTGATGGGTCTAGTAAGAGCGCCAGAACTGTAGGCCTCTTTTGATAGATATCGTTATGGGTGGATGGCTCCATATAAATGTTCGTACAACTCGGCTCTAGTTCAAGAGTTTTATGCTTATTTGGCCTCAATGATTTATCTAATTACCCATCCTGAGGGTGGAGGTGTTGAGAAGCCCTAGATGAATCATAATTTGGTCGGGGGTCAGAGTAGACATTTCTGAGGTGACCATCCATTGAGTATTATTTAGTTTAGAGTTTATAGGATCGGCATTGACAACAGAGTTTGATTTTCAGATGAGATTATCATGAGATAGATGTGATATGAGAGATATAAAGTACAGATAATAGAGGATTGACTTAGGTAGCTGGATAGCCATCCAAATTTTTTACTTAGGCACTGATGCCCCATGGATAGAGGTCAAAAGGATGATAAATAAGGCATCAGTGTATTTTAGAACAAAATTTTTATGGATTTTGGTACGTTAAAGGGTGAGTTCAAATTTATCGGCCAACATACTTATATAGGATTAAGACACATTGGTTGCCAACATGCTTGTTGGATATGATATAAATTTTATGGTATTGATCTGACTAGAGGTTCATGATAGAGCATTCTGTGAGACTACCACTCTCTTTTTTCATTATCTGATCTAGCAGTTACTTGGTTCGGCTGGTGTGCCGACTATTCCTGATGTTGATTATTGGATTGAGGTGATGAGCACAACAAATATTAGTTTGATCAAGGATCTGGAAAACTCGATCCTTGCATAGAGAGTGCAACTGCCTCCCATTGTTATTCCTGTATATTTTGAGGGACCTTTAATTATAGTTGATATTGTTGAGAGACAAAATTATGGTATTGAAATTGATATGGGCAAGCAGAGAGATGAGCTAATTACTGCTGTCGGTGAGGGGGCTACGCCAACTTTTACATCAGCGCTAGCTTCTACTTTTGAGTTAGGGTATCCACTTTCCACCCTCACCCATAGTTATTTGTTTGATTAGTGTGTCTCATGGGTTTCTTTAGTGCATGGTTGAATGAAAGGATGAGATGACATCCCGCCTCACTCAGACAGAGTCTCACTTTGATGCACTACATGAATAGATCCGATATTTGGCTAGACTACACTTGAGACTAATGAGGCCTAATTTGAGGGAAGGATTAGGGCCGAGATGGTAGAGTATACTAGGGTGATTCATTGTTGGATTAATAGATTCGAGCCTAGGTTGACTTCAAGGTTGCATGAGGTTCAGGCTCCTAATTTGTCTGGCTTTCATGAGGAGATGGCTAAATTGTGCATTGAGGTGTGATCACTAGTGGAGAGACAGGTTTTAGTCATTTCTCCAATCATTCTATCTTTTACCTAGATGTTCCCTCTACCTCCACCTATGAGATTTGATTTATTTATTGAAGAAGATATGATCCTGGTCGTTGAGACCAAGAGAGTATGGGAGGCAGAGTTACAGGACCCTACTATACACTTTGATCAGGCACTGAAAAAGGCTACCCATGATTCTAGGGTGTCCCAATCTATTTAGAAGTGTAGATGAGCTAAGATAGAAACAGACGCATCTTTTAGTTGTGTCCTACCACCACCTCCGCAAGATAAACCATGAGATACCTCAGATGGGGGTGAGTCTACTACAGATGCCACAGAATTGTAGGTATGTCTCCATCCCCTTGTTTTATATTATAGTTATTCACTGGGAACAATGTATAGTCTTTAATTAGGGATGGAGGTGTACCACAGTCGAAGGTTATTCTTGCCATGTTTCTTTTCCTGTTAGCTACGCTATCATAGTAGAAATGGCATGTTTGGGTTATTTTATGTTTGTTTAATATATGTGTTATGTTCTATTAGTGTTTAATTAGGAGAAATATTAGGAACCCAAGGGCAGTGACCATTGTGAATCTTGTTATGATACTAGGATTAGGGACAAAATAATCATAGATTAGAATTTGCGTGAACTGGATAGGTAGTAGCTGGTAATATAACCCTATACCATATGTGTGTAAGATACTTATTTAGTTTTCTTTCTTGAATTTTCTCGGTTAGTCTTGCCTAGGTTGTAGGATATTTGGTTGAGATGTGATCATAGGCTATTTCTAAATTTAGTCCACTCTTAGCCTAAATGACCATCTAAATGTAAATAAGTATCCCTTGATCCCTGAATTTGAGTCTTAATAGACCTATTTTCTTGTTTTCACCTTTCACCTTCCCAAACACCATTAATCAACCTATTTTAGCCCTCATCCCTCCTTGGACATTATGCACCTTAACTCAAGCAAATTACCTAAGTTGAGGGTGTCTATCATAAGGGTTCATAGTTAGAATTTGGTATGAAAAAGGGCTTGAATAAGAGAAAAAAAAGGGTTGGGAGTGGTAAAAAGAAGAAAAAATATGGAAAAAGAGAAAAGCAAAAACAAAGAAATGTCGTACCCTTGAGAAGCCATTAAAAATGTGCACTCTTGGGTCAAGCCTCTCTGATGGGATGACCCTCATAGGAAGTAGACCTGAGGCAATATAACAGTCAACCTCTCTGAAGGTGAAAACCTCTACTGATGGGGACTCCTGTATCCTATGCTAGCTATGCAGTTCTGAAGTTTAGGGATTGCTACTAACAACTCCGGCCTCTCTCTCTAAAAGGAGGAATCTCTATCCCTTCTCTCACTCGGTGCTAGTTTCTACTCCCAATTGAAAGACTCTAACTGAATCCTTAGAATGAACACAATGTAGCTGAATCTATTTACATGATCATGTTTCTCAAATGATCTGGCTGAAATATGCTAAGATCACTTGGTTCCATATCTGATAGAAACAATATCGAATCACGGTATCTGACTGACGATACATGGCTTGATTAGATTATTCAAATAATTTCTAAGATTAGAATTGAATCACTTGAGTTCCATTAGGACTGGGCTGAGTACAGGTCTGAGGCTAGATTACTAGTGATATAGAGATTACAGAGATAACTGAGATTATTGAGCTTTATTAAGCTTCGCACTTGTCCGAGGATACAGAGTTCTATTGGTCACTGAGTTCTAAAAATCATGGCTCGGTTGGAATTATCGAGAAACTGACACGGGCTCTAGACAACAACTCTATTTTTGGGTATAAATTCCTCCAGGACTCAATAACATAGAAGTAAAGCATCATCATTCATTCAAGCATCACAAGCATTCATGCATCATTACCATCATTCAGGCATATTCACAAGAAACTCATAAATCATGCCATATATTTAATTTCACAATCATTAGAACGTCATCTCAAGCCTCCAAGGATTCACAAACGTCTACTCATCATCACAACTACCAAGGGGTCACTCTAAGCATTTCAGAATCATAACATACTTTCCCCCTCGTAACCTTACGGCATCACATCTATCATTTAGGAAATATAAACCTCTATTCACCATCATGATTACCAAAGGATCGCTCCCAACATTCACAAACTACCTTAAGGAAGATATGATATTAAATTATACCCCATTCAACGAAGTCTTGCATCAAGTACTTCACACCTATATCGGTCTCGACGTATAACTAGATATTACGAGATTTTGGGAAAACTTTACAATATCATGTCATTACTCTCTTGCTAACCACTTAGCATGTATCAAAACTTAAAATAAATCAAAGAGCACTCACTTGGGAGATTTACTGTTATTTTGTCTCAACTTACTCACTATGGCCTTTTGACAACCACTAGACATGTCCGGTTCTACACCTACTCGGGGATTCCATATTATTATTATAGATCATTCCGCTCACTAAGGCATTTTATCAAACACTAGGTGTGCATGGACTAGCCCACAACTTTAGATTTCCCCTTTAATATACTACAATGCCCCTTTATGCTTCACCTCAGCCTTTCATCCAACCTATGGGGTGCATACTCCGCTTATTCAACCATCTCTACACCATAATGTCATGAACACGTCACATAGACACCACTTCAAAAGGGCTCATCACAACATCATATAAATTCCACATACTAGGGTCAAAGACCATAAATCTTGCAAACAATCATGAATCCAAACTCAACAACACAAGTAACATCAACTTCAACTCATACAAATCGTGGAATATCACAAAACATAAAATTCTTAAGTTTAAAAAAATGGTACTTGAGCTTCTTGGATGAAAGGGACCCAAGTATCAACATCTACATACCTGAGAATTTTTTTTCTTGAAGGCTCTTGAAGGGAGTTCTTGATTTCTCTAGATCCTTCTTGATCTTTCTTAAATTTTATGAAAGAAAAAGAGAGTATTTTGATTTTGGAAACCCTAATTTTTGGGTGGAAGAGAGAAAAATAAAGTTGAAGGCCCTTGGCCCGGTATTTATAGAGCTAGGGGAGGATGTGGAAAAGACCAAAATTCCCCTTTAAAATTTGTCTAGAAAATTCCGATCGGGGTCTGTGACGGTCGACCTGACGGTCCATCAGAGGGACTGACGGTCCACCAAGTCGTCCTTCACTCAAGTGAAAAAACTGGGATGTTCTACCTCAGAGTGACGGTCAAAGTGAAGGTTCGTCAGAAATCTAACGGTCCACCAGATCGTCCGTCACTTGGGGTCTAGGAATGGGACATTCTACCTCGGTAAGACGGGCCCTTTGACGGTCTGTCAACTTTATGACGGTCCTCCACTTTGGCCATCACATGATGACCAGAAAAGGAAGCCACTGCCTTGGTCTGAAGGGATACTTGATGGTCCACCAAGGACTTCGCGGTCCGTCAGATCGACCGTCAAACCTGCGGTTCCGATAACGCTCAATAAAACGACCATAACTTCTTAGTCCGATGTCGAATTTGGATGAAATTGGTATCGATGGAAAGCTTGTTCAATGATCTACATGAATAAAAGTATAAATTAGGGAAATTATACATAATTCAAAGTGTTTCATACTTGGGAAGATACTTTTAAAACTTTTAAACTCAGATTTTCTGCTTTGCTGGATACGCTCTAAGGCTCAGACTAGAAGAGAACTTTGCGGGGTATTATAGTCCCCAAACAATGAGGACTCACCAAATATCGGTATATAGATGGAAATGCTCGAAATCACTCACACTGCTAAAACTGAGCACCTGAACCTACATTATTAAACAATATAGCACATAGACATATATGTGGATCAGTACTTCTAGAATGTGCTAAGCATATATGGGTCAATGCATAAGTAAAATAGTGAGGGAATATATACATTTTTATCATAAAAAATGCATGCTAAGTAATAATGGCTCACCTAGGCTTAAGTAATTGAAAGCTGTAATAATAAATCATGAATGATAAAAAATACTATATGAATACTGTGAGCCACCACACTTAGTTTTAAATCTATACTTAAAATCTATTTTTCAAATCACACATGCTAAGTGTAAAAGGTCTCACCTCTGTAACTATAAACTAAAAGCTGAAATATATTAGCTAATGTCTTATGTAAAAAACATCTGAATAAAATCGTGAGTCTTTACACTTAGTTTCTAAAAGCTTTTCTGTTATTCTTTTCTGTTAGGATTACTCTTTTCTTTAGGGAGCTTATTCTAACTGACATACACTATGTGAGCTATCATAGTGTCTAACGTCTAGTTCCCTTATGGGAAAACCTTACATTGGGGAAAAGTGTCATACTCTTGCCAAGGAGTATAACCTAAGCTTAGTGATCACATCTGTAACTGTCATCAATATAGAAATGGTAATAATCTGAACCTACATTGGGTCATAGTTCTGGGGCATATGAATATACCCTACTCTGTGCTAAATACTACTCTCTTTAATCTGTATGCTTATTCTGTAGGAAATCCACTTTTAAAACTAGTATAACGATTTATAATGAAAACCACTTTTAAAACTAGTATAATGATTTATAATGAATCCACTTTAATCTGCATTCTCTTATCACGATCCAATCTCCTAACTATCTTTCAACAAGAATATCTCATATGTCAAAAACATACAATATCAAATTCACCCTTTTTAAGGTATTAAAGATTAGTTGTATATATTATAGGTTCAATTAATTCCTCTATTATTACTCTTCACATATTAAACATTATAAATCATCAACTAAGTCATACAAATGCAAACACCCATCAAGGAATACACAAAAAGCATAATAAAACTCAATTAGACCTTTATTATACTAATTCCATAGTTTATTCATTCAATCTCCTTTTTCGTATGCCTAGACTTGACATCTCCCGTCAAACTATAGTAATTATATACAATTAACCAAAGTTTACTACACATTAAATATAACCTACCTCGGCTAAAGATCTTGAAATAAGCAAGCCACACCAAGGTGTCTCTTTCCTTTCCTTCATGTTTCCATTAGGCCAATCATATAGAAATCAAATAATTATAGGAGTAATTAATTGATTACTCTTTGAATAAATACTTTGGGAATTCAACCCATTAATTCTATGCTTAGTCATATTCTAAAACACTGTCCAAGGGTAAATAACCATTAGCTAATACTATCATACTTAACCCATCTCTATTAATGAAGTATCAAAGCTAAAGATTTCATTTTTAGCGAATTCAAGGTCACCAACCACCAATTTCATGTTTTAGAATTGCTAATTCATGCTAAGAATTGTTAGTTAATAATATAGAAGTAATTCTAGGTGATATTACCCCACCCCATAGATTTTTCCTAAAATATGATGAACTTAGGGTTTTAATCTCAGGAATTTCACTATTAAAGATAATTCTGATGATTCTAAGATTTTATTGGATTGAACAATGAAGAAGATGATGAAGTAACTTACCACAATAAAGAATTTCTACCCTAGAAGTTGGAAAATGCCTTCTTAGGGCTTTGAAATAAAGTTTTTGAGTTAAAAATCCAAAATCCATCAAAATCAGCTTATTTACCGCCTATTTATTGCTAGAGAACCTTTCCATCACTGTAGCAGCAAATCTTTGCTACAACAATAATAGTTTTTTTGCACAGGCAGTCTTCAGTAAAATGGCCATGGCTTTTTACTTTGGAAGCGAATTAATGAGCGGTTAAAGACACTCAAAAGAAGATTCAAAGATATTTAATTTGGTGGGTATTGGGACCCACAACTCTTTATATTCTAGGAATAGTTCTCATTTAAAGTTGACCTTTGTTGAAACTTAGCTCGAAAGTCAATCGGTAAGAATAGTTCCAACTTAACTTTATGTAGCGGTATTGTATGACCTTAGTTCATGTCTAACGCACTCCCATACTAAAGGATTGATCGTCTAACCTATGATGAATTAGGTTCTTATACCTTACCATTGATACTTTCTGTAATGACAGAAGAAATTGTCATAAAACTCATCCATTGACTTCATATGATAACTATTTTCACGGATACATTTAAAACTCAACTAGTTTCTCTGGAAGTTAGAAAAAAATATAAAATTATTTATAATGAGTTTAGCTCTCTTAGGCAAAATTATAATGTCTCTTCCGAAGCCTTCAATCAAATTAGTACTACCAGAAATTACAGTAACATTTATCTTGCCCATATTTAAATAAGAAAAATATTTCTTATTTTAAAATATTGTGTGTGTGGTATCTGAATCAATCAAGTAGATGTATTCATAATTTGATAACTTGCTTTAAGAATTATTCATATCTTTCAATAGAATAATATAAACAAAATAAAATATATATATCAAATATTTTTTACAAAATTAAAGCTAAGTAATATAACAATTACTCACAGTTATCTTTTTCTATCCAATTTACAAAGAGATCTATTTAGTCAAATCAATCATGTAAGTTATATTGTGAAATTAATTTTGATCAGTGTCATGACCCAACTAACTGGATTGTGCATGCACCTACTCTCATCCACCTAGATAGGAGATTTCTTACCACTCATTCAAAAATAAATTAGGAAGTTATAGAAAATCTTATTAAAGATCTCAAAATCAACTAAATATTACAACATGATTCCAAATTATGAAGAATAAAAGATACATTTTTGAGGACCTAATCTAGACATGTGAAAGAACTGCTACAAGACAAGAAGAAGAATAACACCCAGCTTCCACCATATAAATAAGAAGACAGAAGTTGTTGAAGATCTCTATTCGCATCAAGCCTTTAAACTTGAATCAATCCTACAATAGGCTATACCTCGGATAGGATATAACAAGTATAACACCATTACAAATAGCATGTATTGGTAGACATCATCAATCGATTTAAATTATATCACAGAAAAATCACATAAATATTCAAAATAAACATGCACTTATATAATCTTATTAATTTATATCTTTCACCTAGGGGTGGCAAATGAGCGGGTAGGCCAAATTTGAATGGATCAAAATGGGATAAAGCAATAAATGGGTCATTACCCAACCCACCCAAAATATAGATGAGCTAAGATGGGTTGGGCCAAGATGGGCTAAACAATGGGTTATAGCCCAATCTGCCCAACTCAACCCATTATTGAACAAGTTACCATTCTAGTAGCAATTTAAGTTGGAATGATATTTTTAATTTTCTCTTTATATTTATAGTTTTATATTATTGTTTTCCTGTAAAAATAACATATGAAAACTAAAAAAAATTAATAAAAGCATTTGTATATATATTTAACACAAAATAATGATAACGAATAAGATATGAGCAGTGGTAAAAGAAAATAAATAATTTTTTTTATAAAATAAATTTTAAAGATTTTTTTAGGGGGTGGGTGGGTGGCTGGGTAAGGGTGGGGTGGGCTAAGAAAAATGTTTTTTAAAATTTTTCTAAAATATAAATTAAAAAAATTAACTGTTAGGAGAGGAGCTCGGGGTGGGTCTGGGTAGGGAGGGGGGACGGGTGGGGGTATGAAAAAGTTTGTTTTTTTTGTAAAAAAAAGATTTTAAGAAAAATTTAATTTTTTTAGGAGGGCGGGGTAGGGATTTTTTATTAATTTTTTTTTTAGAAAGGTTGGGGGTAGGGATTGGTTGGGGTAAAAATGACTTTGAATTTTTTATTTTTTTTTTAAATTAAGTTTTTTTAGGGGGTGGAGGTTGGTAAGGGTTGAAGTAGGAAGGTGGGGTCAGGGTAGTGCGATGGTGTAAGAAAAAAATATTTTCTTAAAATTATAAATTAAAAATAATAATTTTTTAGGGACGGAGGGGGGGCTAGGGTTGGTCGGGCTAGAGGGTGGGAAAAAATTGACTTTTTTAATAAAATAAATTTTCAAAAATATTTAATTTTTTTATGGGGTAGAGTAGGGAGATGGTGTAAGAAAAGAATCATTTTTCTGCATTCAAAATCTAAGTTATTACTACAATTATTTCAAGACGAAAAAAGAATATAATTGAAGCAACTAAAAATATTAAATGTTAAATTATAAATATTAGGATTAAACATCTTTATCGATCAAAGTTGGGCATCATTATGAGCCCATTTGGGTTGATGATTTATGATGGGTTCACTTGGGCTAGCCCAAATCAGCCCATCTTAAAAATCACTCTAGCCTAACTCATTAAAACATGGGCGGGTTGGGCGGGCTAAATGGGTTTGGACTAATTTTTCCACCCCTACTTTCTCCTATTAATCCTCTCATTCCTCGTGAAAATCCTTATACTAATTTCACTAACCCATGAGTCAACTTTCATACCATATAATTTCTCATTACTTCCATTACCTCTAGTTAAGCATTTAACATCTACAAAATTAAGGACTCAATAAAAATAACTATGGCAAATCCCCACCTTTGATATCCCTTCAATTTACTTCAATACTTAATCAATCTTAACCGTGCCAATAATTTTGATAAACACAATTTTATTATAAAATACTCAAGGCCATACCGAGTCCGATAATAAATGTGAAAAAATAGTCATAACTTAGTAAACAAGTACAATCAAGCAGAGCTAACCATTACCTTTACTAAAATATATATATCTTGTAGCCTTTTTCAAACAACACCAAAAATACAATCAAGTTGAAGTTCATATAGACAACATACTAAGTCAAGATCATGACCACAAGCACTAACCAAGTCACAAAACCATGACTCAACTATAATAAGTTACACCTTGCCTCCAATACATAAGTAAGTAGATATCAATATAAGATAGGCCATTTCTTTATACTTTTTGCTAGGCCCACCAAGGATTGAATTTAACAATCACAATCGCGGTATCAATAATAACAACTCATAAACCTGGTCTTCTCAAGTAACCATAAAACTCATCAGTACCTTATACACACATGTTAAGTGTCTTATGATCACCCACTAGCCATAATCAGTTGGGGCTTAGCTCTTGTACAATATCAAACATCCCAAGCAACTATTGTCTATAAACCATATACCAACCAATCCCGTGATGATGTTCTTTACCAACTTATCTCACAATCATAATAACAGTTTCTGTGAAGATGTCCTTTACTGGCTCATCTCACAATAATAATAATATTAAACTACTTTAAGATGTCTCCCATAACTAGCAATAGATATCACAATAATGACAACCACAATGAAAATAAATCATCAAACTTGTACAATTAAAAAGCCTTTAATATAACCTCATTATATGCGATTAACTCTTAAAATATGATTCAACAATTTATCTTATTTGAATATGCATTATAACTAGTATATAAAGAGATAATTAACATGCACATATAAATCAAGTTGAGTTTTCAACTATATTTAACCATCACGAATCATCATATACTACCCCATTACTTATCATATTAGTTGGGGACTCACCTAAGACTCTCATATTTAGTAGCATCCACACATTTGTTCCACCATTTCTACACCTACAACCTTCCATCTTAACTCTAATAGTCACCATGATTACCTTGCCATTCATATTCTTACTAGTATAGTATCATAAATTGACTCGAAAATACATCCATTAATCTTTAACACTATTACTTTGAACTTATTAATCATACAATTGTTCATAGCTAAATCTACCTTCACCATAATAAGTATACTAATTCATAAACATTTCAAAATACACAAAACCCTAATCATTATTCAAGGAAGTCCAAAATTATTGATTTTATCTCACCATACATCTTGCCGGAAAGCAGTAGACCTAAACATAGAATCACGCCAATCTATGTCATGAATATATTTTCTAACCTATGCCTATCCTACACAATAAACCTATCCTACCTGGACATTAAGCAATTGCTATATAGGCATGAATATGAACATCTTACTCTGTCTTAGTGATTTTCAATGTGAAATTCATAGAAAACAAAGGTTTTTACCTCGTGCAAGAATATCCCTTATTGACCCTTGATGAATATCCCTTCTTGACCCTTGATCCAAGGCGATGAGGCAACCTTAGGGTTTTTAGAAATCAACCTCATCCTATTTTTAACTAAAGTGGAGAAGGGAAAACTAATAAATTGATGAATTATTTTTAATCCTCGACATCATTCTATAGCGGTCGGTAGGCTGCTACTTTGGTACCGCTATCGTGGTAAAATTTCCACTATAGTGGGATGATGTCAGCCTGTGCCAAAATTTCAAATCCTAAATTTTTTAATGAAGTCTATATGCATTATCTCAAGACTATATCTTACAAGAATTGTCGTACACCATGCCATTGGATGAGGTGCCTTTAGTAACGACAAAATAGGTCATTGTAATCAGATCACTCATATTTAGACAAAAGAGTCTATTGTTATTTGATAACAAAATAATATCCATCATAATTAAAATAAATATTAAAATATTGTTCAACCGAAATAGGACCAAAATGAGTTTAATTTACTAATGATCTTACAATAATATAACTAATTCAAAAAAAATCTAATTAAAAGGCTAGTACTCATGTAAACAAATAATTTTATATGATCTTTTGTTTACTAATTACTATCATTAATAAAAATTTAAAACTTGTTCATTCTTCTATAGCCACAGAACTATCACCAACCAAGTGAATTATCTTTCCTTCAAGGTGTTCAAGGAAATCTGCTACATACAAGTGCACAATGTCAACATGATTTTCAGAGATAAAAGTAGTTTTGAGATTTTTACCTTTCTTCTTTAGTGATGGTTTTTAAAGTTCAACCAAGTGTTTGGGAGTATGACAGTCGTGTGCATAGTTTTCTTTTGCACCACATCAAAAGCAAACACATGCTCTAACTACTTCACATTTCTCATCCTTTTCTTGCTCCTTTTGATGGGGACCTTTTTTTTATGAATGAAAAGGGACCCTCATTGAATACCCATATACCTGAATTTCTTGATTTCATGAAGGGGTGCATGAATTTGGATACTTGGAAGTTGAACTTTGGAAGAAACCCTAATTTCTTTTTTCTTGAGAGTGAAGAGGAGAACAAATATTAAAAAATGATTAATGCTGTGAAAACATCATTTATAGAATGATTTAAGTCATAGGGGTGGGGTTTGGGGTAAAGAAAAGACCAAAATACCCCTAAAAAAACTGACTAAAAATTGTAGGAATTTTTAGTTGACAGGTTGTCAACTAGTTGATAACTTATCAACTTAGTCTTCAACCTCTAACTGGACTTAGACACTTTCTGATTAAGGTTGATGACTTACTTGACAACTTGTCAACTAGTTGATAACTTATAACCTTAGTTGTCACATTCGTAAAGTTATTTAAAGTTTTTTTGGGTTAAGGCTGACAACTAAGTTGACAACTCTTCACTTAGTTGACAGCTTGTCTACTCTAGTCGTCACCTTCTCCCAGAGAAACACTCCAAGGTAAAAAATATAACTTTCTATTTAGATATTGGATTGAGGTAAAATTAGATGCATTGGAAAGAAAACTTGAATATATTTCATTTGATATAGAGTAGACCACCTAAATTGTTATATTATATGGTTAATGGTCATTGGAAGTTGACCCAAGTTGAAACATCCATTAAAACTTAATCGGTAGAAAAGTTCTCATCTTTGAGTTTGGAGATCTTTATGATCTAGATTCATTTCCCAACATTTTCCTACACTATTGAATTGATCAAAACACTTATTTTTGTATGAAAATCATTTTGTTCGGGTGTATATACGTAGGAACAACGATTCAAATTTTAGCCCAAAAATGTGGGGTGTTATATGTCACTTTCAATTTCTTTCCTTTGCTCATATTTTCCTCATATTTTTTATAAAGATTGTATTCCACAAAATCAAGTAACTATTAAATTTTAGTTATTGAATATGTATAATTTTTATATTTTGTATTTTTCTGTACACCATTATCACTACCATTTTTTATTTCTTGTTTGTGTAATCATGGAGGCCTGCTCTAATGGCAGAATACACACCAAATACAAGATCAAATAGGGGTATACCACCTATCAATTTAGTTTCTAATAATCCACCATCATTTAGTCTTTAACTAACTCTAGATAATATTGTTTAAGTTATTTCTACTCCTGTACAGTTGAATAAATCAGTGAGTATCAAAGAGGTTATGTTTAAGCATCATAACGATCCAGAGAAGACACCCAAGATTATGAAAAAATATTGAAAAAACCATCGTCTCCAAAAGCCCTAAAATTAAAAAGATATTAAAAAAAGAAAAGAAAAACAAATTGGTGAATCAAGAAAAATTCTAAGTGATGATGTTGAAAACTCTTCTGGTTATGAATCAGAAGAAGATAAAGAGGAAGAAGTATTTCGTATATGTATTTATTAGTCAATATGTACTCATTTATATATACACACACACAAAAAAAAAACATAAAAACACAAAAACACAAAAACACAAAAACACAAAAACACAATAAATTTGATTGTTTATATATATATTTTTGGGGAATGTCTATGTATTTGTATTTGTATTTTCAACATACATATGTATTTTTATGTAGTTTTGGAATTTGTATATATACATGTACATTTATTTGTAATTTTATATATACATATGCACAACCATATTTATTTTGAGTAGTGTTGTGATTTTCTTTTGACTGTTCTATATGCATATGCAATTATATATATATATATATATATATATATATTTGTAATGTGTTGAGTGTGTTTTCTGTATTTATAGTGTACAAAAGTATTTTTAAGTATTTGTAAGTATTTTAAAGTTTTTATTGTAAATATTTGTTTCTCACCCAATTCATGGCATAGAGGAAACCAATTTTATCAATAAGTTCTTAAAGTGAATTTCAGAGGACCTTCTTAAACATCATGCAAAAAAGTATGTATGTTTAACTTAATTGTATTGGTCTTTTCATTGTTTTATTTCATGAATTAACAATGTATTGAATATCTTAACAGAAAGGGGAAAGAGGACCATTACAAGAAGAGCAAGAAACCACACCAGTTATGCATTTTGGAGTTTTAACAACTAAAGATAAATATTAGTTCGGCATTATGGGTTTTCTTGGACAGTCATGGACAGACTCCATAAGTATTTTACGATTATTTTTTCCTTATGGAGTTGTAATATAAACTAAAAATATATATGATGTCTGACATATATATTTAAATTAGTTTTTGAATATATACATATACAGTTTACATATAAATGTATGCATATGCAGTTATCATTCTCACTTAAAAATACATATGCAGTTTCCATTATATATATATATATATATGTTTATGTTTACATAAAACTTGTGTAACTGTTCTTATATTTTTATATATGATTTTTTATTCTATAATGCAATAAATTGATGTTTGCTTTTACTACTTACGGAAGAAGTCCAAGTATGAGCCTCATAGCACATACAAATACAACAAAGTAGATTGTAACTTTATGAACATAGTTAATAGTGTGCTAGCTATCATGTGTTGGATTATTCAACTTTTAATGAGGGTGGACAGGAGTACTATCTCAATGAATACATAAATAAACTCTATATGCATGCTATAGTGTCATGGCATACAATTGGAAATATTTTCATTACTGTCAACATAAAGGACAAACATCATTGGGTTCTTGCAATTTTATCATTCTTAGAAAGGTGCATATTCATATATGATTCATACTCCTCTTCTGGTCATGATGTCGTTGTCCTTGTTGAAATTGAGAAGTTATCTGAGATTATATGTATATGTCTCTAGACTTATAATTTCTATGAAAAAAAGGTATTGATCTTGATAGTTATTCAAAATACAAAGATAATGATATGTAGGACCTTTTTGATGTGTGTTTTGTGGAGGATTTGCCTCAACAATCAGGTGGCAGCTTGTAAGTATTATTTTGATATACATGCACCAAGTTTATGTTAGTAATTTTGTGTAGAATAAATTCTAATTTATTAGTTAATGTATTTTGTAGGGATTGTGAATTGTATATATTTTACTTATGCAAAGTGCCTTTCTTACGGTGAAGGCGTTCCTTTGGTTGAGTTCAAGCCCGACATACTTCGTACAAGATATGCTTCACTAAAATGGGATTATGGTGTAATGACCCTTCATGTAATTTTTGTACATCCTACTTATTTTTGCCATTAGGGCTTTCTCATAGCTATCTTAAGTAATTTCTGACTTGATGGAACTGATAGTTCAGTACTGAGCAGTTCATTAATTTTTAGAGCCATTATCCTATTTAGAAGTCTTCGCTGGTTTCAAATGGCCATCGAGAAAAAATCTTAGTGAAATGAACTCTGATACAAATTCCAACTATGTCAGCAGCTCCAAAATGTCGATTTTAGGAAAGGTAGACCTTTGGTTTGGGTCCTACTTCACATGAGTTTATTTTGAACTATCGGTCGAAAAGTGGATAAATTGGAAATTCAGGTGTGGGACCAACATGTAGTCGAAATGACCTCGGATGGATACTACAATTTTTCCAATGTGTCTAAAATATCAAAATTAGTGTGTTCACATATTTTATATCCTCTTATTGGATTTCGAATGCATCTTGAGGCATTTGTTGAAACTTGACCTATCATCTGGTGCCACGGAAGGTAGCTTGATTGCGTAGGGAGCATCGTGATAGCAGTGTTCCAATTTTATCCCACGTGCATGTGATCGCAACAATTGAGTACCTAGAAAAGGGGTATTAAAATGCCATTTTGGTCGAGAATTGGCCATTTTCCAATTTCTTTGAGTTCCAAAAACCCTAATAGAGTATGCAACCTATAAGTTAAGTCTTGGGTGTTGATTGGGATCTTGAATAACTTGTATATTTATGATTAGCAATTGATTTAAGGTTTGAAATCTTTCATTTCTAGTGTTGATTCATGATTATTTAACCCAAAACTCCAATTAGATTGAGGGCATGAATTAAGCCCAAGAAAGATTGGTTTTCACTTGGTTATTGAGGGTTATAATTCCCTAATAGTATTTGAATATTGGTTGATCTCAAAAATTTGTTTTCTGTATGTAGAGCCAATTTGGGATTTTTGGTGTCATTTTTGAACTCGAAGCACAATGGTGCAATATGGGTATCGATGTTCTCATAATAATGTGTAGATTGTATTTTTGAAATCTTGGCAACTTAAAGAAGCTTCGTGGATAGAAAAGGTAAAAGTTTAATGGTTTGTGGGCTTTATTTGTATTTGAGGTAGGTTAGGCTTACTTCTCATTAGATTAAGCTTTATTATAGTATAATCCTAATATATTATTGAGATTGGGAGGGGTTTTAGGTGATTGGAGTGATAAATGATAATCTTTGCGATTAGTTGAACCATTTAGGTCATTTGAACTTATATAATGAGATTCTTGATTTGTAGTCTAGAACCTTGAATTCTTGAACTTGTTCACTCATGGATAGCATGAGGATGTTCTAGTTGTTCTAATTAGATGGGATTTACCTTGTCACTCGTGTGAGTGGACCTTAGTTATGCATATTTGAAAAATTTCCTTAGTTGCTTAGGACAAGTTAAGGGTGCTGCTTATGGAAGGATCATACCATAAAACTATTATGGGTTGAAAACCTCTAAGACATGATTTAGATAACTTAGCTTAGCCCTGGGTAGAAGTTAGACTTGAAATGAAATATGTGATATTAGAAGTGGGACTTGACCCACCTTAAGATTGGATTTTATAGTATCGTTAAGGACATAGGTGCTTGTTAAATGTCTAGAATATGCCTTCGGTAGTTTGATGGCTAACCTCCAGTAAATGAATTATCCATGATGTTGGTATTAGGAGTAATGTTCTTGGTTGATTATTAAACTATTATAAATACTTGGATAGAAATGGAATGTCCTAAAATTTAGCCAATGACTATTTCATCTCTCGATTCATTGACTACATTACTATGTAGGCTTGAGATTATGTTGTTATTTATATTATGTTCAAGTCTAGTGACTAAACTAGTGTTTGTACTAAAAAAACTCTCATGTTCCAACATTGTGAGCCATAATGATAAAGGGCTCAAGTAAGTATATTCTTGGCTTTATAAGTACATATGCTACTATTTATATTAAACTCGGTATCCATTGAACGTCCATATAGATATATCCATACATCTATTGATAGATTGTTTCGGTAATGAATGATCAAATATGAAGGTACGATCCCCTATATTTCTCTTTTACATTAGCTTTTGTAGGCTTGCCAATTATTGTTGAATTGATTTAATATATCTATCTATCTCTATATATATGTATGTAAGTTTATATTATTGATATCCGGTTTGAGTTTGAAGGATATGTGGTGATATTGTTACCCAATTTGAGTTTGGAGGATATATTGATATTATTAATACCCGATTTGAGTTCAGAGGACATATTGATACTATTGATATATAGTTTGATTTTAGAGGATATGATGGTGATATTATTGCCTGGTTCAAGTTTGGAGGATATGATGCTGCTATGAATGGGAAGTACGTATATATGTGTGGTTTTTCTTCTTATGATTATATATGTGATATGTAGGTGCCATCATGACCTGTAAATCGGGTCGTGATAAATTAGTATGAGAGCCTAGGTTTCATAGGTGTTATTGGTACAAGAGCAAGTCTCTAATAGAGTTATGTGGATTAGAACGTTAACGTCTGTTTCCTATTTTCATGAGGCTATGGGACATTCTTATGATTCCTTTACTTTCTTCATTTGTATCGTGCTAAGAGTTTGAGTTTGTTTGTAAAATGTTCCCTTGACTTTACTCTTTTACAGATGCCTAGGACACGTGCTACCTCTATGCGAGATAAGGGTCCCGAAATTGGGCCCAAGAATCCAACCCCTAATCATGAATGACCTAGAGATCGAGAAAAGCCTCGTGATGTATCCCCATTCAGGGGCCAGGATGGGCTGCCTTCTCCAGACCCTATTCCTGCACCTGAGCTAGAGTTTTCTTTACCACAGCCAGCGATGGACCAGGGACCAGCCCAGGCTCCACCAACCTTTGCTCTTTTTGATTGCTCAGAGATACCTTGGTTCAACTATTGAGTATTTTTGGTGGTGCATAAACTATTGATAAGAGTAATACTGAGGCAGGAGTGCAGCCTATAGCTGTAACTCCCAGAGTTGAGGTTCCTTCTGTGCCAATAGTTATTCAGCCGGTGGCTGCTCAGCTAGTTGTAACCCAATCTACTATGTCTGCTGAGGAGCAGAAGATATTGAGAATCTATCTGAGGTTGGCTCTGCCTAGGTTTGTTGGCTCCCCTGGAGAAGATGCATTTGAGTTTCTTGCTGCTTGTGAGGATAGGCTTTATGGTTTAGGCCTTGTTGAGAATTATGGTATGGATTGCAACATATTTCAGTTGTACTAGTTTGCTCGTCACTGGTGGAGAGGTTTTATGAGTTCTAGGTCAGCTGGATCTTCTCCCTTGTCATGGACTTAGTTCTCCGGGATGTTCTTGGAGAAGTATATGCCCCTCAGTCTTAGAAATCAATTAAGGTATCAGTTCACTAGATTAGAGTAGGGTTTCATGATAGTTACCGAGTATGAGGCCTATTTCCATGAGTTGTTTAGACATGCAACTTCTATTTTGGATACTGAGTATGAGAGAGAGTTTGATGCTTGTGAGAGGACTGAGACTTCCTATTCGAATGGCTACTCAGAGTCTAGTACCTGTAGGTAGGACTTTTCCTAAGGCTTCAGATCATGCTAGAGTGATGGAGGAGATACACTATGAGAGTCATGATAAGAGGCCTAAGTTCCAGGGCAGATTTAGTGGGAGTCATAGTAGTTCCCAATTTAGGAGTGATAGTTCTCATGTTGGGTTTCCTCCGTGCTCATTTTTCAGCCTCAGGGTCATACTAGTCAACCAGTTCAGGCAACTCTTTAGACTACTGATGAGGGTCAGTTTGGTACTAGTGCTCTCCCTAGTAAGGGAGATGATCAATCTTTGAGAGGTTTATCTACGGGTCATTCTAGATATTGTGGTTATTCTGGTTCAGCCTGATCTATTGGTTCTAGTTCTACTTGCAATTTTTGTTATATTTGTGGTCTTTCTGGTCACTATTCATGAGAGTGCCCTCCTTGTGGGGTGAGAGTTGTATCAACTCAGGGTGCTTCCCCTATTAAGGCAGTTCATCCCTTAAGTAGAGGTGGTTTACATGGTTACAGAGGTTGTTATCAGTCTTCTCCAGGTAGTACTCAGGCCGATAGGATAGGAGGTCGGTCAGGTGCCTAGCCATATGGCGGGCGTGGTTAGCTATATGTAGTACCTGATAGACCCGACACCAAGATTTTGGATGTTGTAGTTACGAGTATGATTTTGGAGTCCATGAGTCAACTCTTGATTTATTTGATCTGGATCTACTTATTCTTGTATATATACTTATTATGTACCACAGCTAGGCTTTACTAATAATTTATTATCCATGCCATTACGTGTATCTACTCCCATAGGTGATTCTTTAGTAGTATATTGAGTATTCAGATCTTGTGTTGTCATAGTTAGTGATGTTGACACTTATGTTGATCTTATTATTCTGGATATGCTAGATTTCAAAGTAATTCTAGGTATGAACTGGTTATCCCATTACCATACGGTCATGGATTGTTTTGCCAAAACCGTTACCTTAGCCATGCTTGGCATACCCCCAGGCATGTGGCAGGGAGTAGTTAGCTATGAGGGGACAAGGATTATTTCTTAAGTTTATGCTAAGAGACTTATATCAAGGGGCTGCGAGTCGTACCTCTCTTATATATGTGATACTCGTATAGAGAGTTAGTTGCGTGACTATATCCCTATTGTTTTTGAGTTTTTAGATGTGTTCTCTACCAACCTACCTGGTATTCCCCCTGAGCATGAGATCGAGTTTGCTATTAACGTCGAGCCTGGAACCTAGCCTATTTCTATGACACCTTGCGTATAGATCTTGCTGAGCTTAAGGAGTTGAACTCTCAGCTTTAGGACCTTCTTGGTAAGGTTTTTATTACACTGAGTGTGTCCCTGTGGGGAGCTTCTATTCTTATTGTGAAAAAAAAGAAGGTTCCATGCATATGTGTATTGATTATAGGTATCTTAATATGGTGATAATGAAGAACCATTATCCTATCCCCACATTGGTGATTTATTTGACCAACTTTAGGGTGTATCCGTGCTCTTTAAGATTGATTTGAGGTCTGGTTACCATCAATTGAGGATTCGGGCTGAGGATATCCCGAAGACAGCTTTTAGGACCCGTTATGGTCATAATGAGTTCTTGGTGATGTCTTTTGGGTTGACTAATGCCCCAGCCATGTTCATGGATCTGATGAACCATGTGTTCAGACCTTATATAGACTCTTTCATTATCATGTTCATTGATGATATTCTTATGTATTCAAGGAGTAGTGAGAAGCATGCACGACATTTATGGATCATACTCCACACCTTGTGAGAACATGTGTTTTGCCAAGTTCTCCAAGTGTGAGTTTTTGATTGAGTCGGTGACATGCTGTGGACATATAGTGTATAAAGTCGGTATCATGGTAGACTCGACTAAGATTGAGGTAGTTCTTGATTGGGATAGGCCTACATCTCTGATAGAGGTCCGCAGTTTCATTGGTTTGGTTGGTTATTACCGACGCTTTGTTGAGAGCTTTGTGACTATTTCATCCCCTATGACTATATTGACTTAGAAAGAAGTTCTTTTCTGATGGTCTGAAGAGTATAAGTTGAGCTTTGGAAGGCTCAAGGAATGTCTTACTTCAGCTTTAGTGTTAGCTCTTCCAATTGAGGGTGAGGGATTTACCATATTTTATGACACTTATGGTATTAGTCTTGGTTGCGTTTTGATGTAGTATAGCTGTGTCATTGCCTATGCTTCTAAACAGCTTAAGGTGCATGAGTGCAACTACCACACTCATGATTTGAAGTTGGTGGTGGTAGTTTTCAAGCTCAAGATTTGGATGCATTATTTGTATGGGGTGCATTTTGAGACTTTCACTGATCATTATAGTCTTCAGCATCTTAAAATCTTGTGAAAGCTTAATGTTTGATAGCTTAGATGGATGGAGTTGCTAAAGGACTATGATGTTTTTATCTTGTATCATCCGGGTAAAGCAAATATGGTAGTTGATGCCTTGAGTCGCAAGGCGGTGAGTATGGGTAGCTTGGCTTGCATATCAGTTTCTCAAAAGCCTATGGAATGGGACATTCAATCTTTAGCCAGTTTGTTTGTTCGTTTTGATATTTTTGATCCTACGAGGATTTTGGCTTGGGTGAAGGCGAGGTCCTCCCTATTTGAGCAGGTTTGTGATCATCTGTATGAGGATAGCAAGTTTTGTCTTCTTTGTGATCAGGTGTTAAGTGGTAAGTCCAAGAGGTACACTGTGGATATTAAAGGTGTTTTAAGATTTTAGGGTTTTATTTGTGTTCCCCAGTTTGATGACTTGATTCAGTCGATTCTTTACGAGGCTCACAGCTCTAGATATTTCATTCACTCCTGTACAACCAAGATGTATAAAGATTTGAGGCAATATTATTAGTGGCACAGTATGAAGAGAGATGTGGCAGACTTTATGGCTCGTTGCCTGTGTTGTTAACAGGTTAAGGCCGAGCATCAGTGTTCTGGTGGATTGTCTCAAAGGTTGCCATTGCCGAGTAAAAATGGGAACAGATTTTAATGGACTTCATTAGTGGTTTACCTTGTACTTCCCGTGGTCTTGATAGTATTTGGGTTATTATGGATCATTTACCCAAGTCAGCATATTTCATTCTACTTCAGATGACCTTTATTATCAAGAGATTAGCCTATATTTATGTTTAGGAGATCATATGTTTGTATAGGGTTCCCATATCTATCATATTAGATCGTGGTTCTATGTTTACTCTGTGGTTTAGAAGAGCATTCCCGGAGGAGTTGGGTACTCGAGTGGATTTGAGTACGACCTTTCATACCCAAACCGATGGTTAGTTTGATTGGACTATTTAGGTGCTAGAGAATATACTTTAAGCCTTTGTTATAAATTTTGGAGGACAGTAGGATCAACACTTAGCACTGGTAGAATTTGTATACCACAACAACTATCATTCTTGTATTGAGACAGTGCCTTATGAGGCTTTGTATGGTAAGATATATCATTCTCTGATTGGATAGTTTGAGACTTCTGAGGTGAGACCTCGTGGAATGGATTTGCTTCAGGACTCATTGGATAGAGTCAGGGTGATTCAAGATAGGCTGAGAGTAGCTCAAAGTAGGCAAAAGGCCTATGCTAACCTTAGGCTCTATGCCTTGAGTTTTGGAGTTGGTGATCATGTTTTCCTTCGTGTATCACCCATGAGGGGTGTGATTAGGTTCGAAAGGAAGGGTAACCTCAGCCCTCGCTATATTGGTCCTTTCGAGATTCTCTGCACAGTTGGCGATATAGCTTATGAGTTAGCCTTACCTCCATATTTTGCTGCTATTCATCTAGTTTTCCATGTCTCCATGTTGTACGAGTATATTTTGGACCCATCTCATGTTCTTAGATGGGACTCAGGCAAGTTAGATGAGCAGTTGACCTTTGTAGAGGAGCCTATGCTTATTCTGGCTAGTGATGTAAGGAGGTTGTGTACTAGAGAGATCCCTATAGTTAAGGTTTAGTAAAGGCACCACCTAGTGGAGAAGGCCACTTAGGAGATCAAGAGCAAAATGCGAGCCCAATATCCTCACCTATTTAAGGCTTTTGGTATTTTCATCATCTTTAACTTTCAGGGACAAAAGTTCCTTAGTAGTGGATATTGTAATGACCCTTCAGGTTATTTTTATAAATCCTACTTATTTTCACCATTAGAGCTTTCCCATAGTTGCCCCAAGTCATTTGTGACTTTCTGGAACTGATAGTTTGGTAATCGGACAGTTTGTTTGATTTGTAGAGCCATTTCACCGTTTAGAAGTTTTCACTAGTTCTAATTGGCCACCGAATTAAAAACTAAGTGAAGCAACCTCATATGCAAATTTTAATTGTGCCAATAGCTCAGGAATTTTGATTTTAGGCTAGGTAGACCTTTGGTTTGGGTCCCACTACACATGAGCTAATTTTAACCTATTAGTCAAAAAGTGGATGAATTGGAAATTCAGGTATAGGACCCACATTTGGTCAAAATGACCTCAGATGAAAAATTTGGCTTTGCCAATGCATTCAAAACATCTAAATTAGTGTGTGCACATATTTCATTTGCTCGTATTGGACTCCGGATGCATCTCGAGGTATTAGCTAAAACTTGGAAAATATTCCAAGTTTCAGCTATCATCTAGTGCAGCAGAAGGCAACGTGATCCCGTAGAGAGAATCGTGATCGTGACAATTGAGTACCTAGAAATAAGGTATTTAAATTCCATTTTGGTTGAGAATTAACCATTTTTGATTTTCTTTGAGTTCCATAAACCCTAATAGAGTATGCAACCTATAAATTAAGTCTTCAGTGTTAATTGGGAACGTGAATAACTTGTCTATTTTTAATTATCAATGGATTTAAGGTATGAAATCCTTTATTTCTAGAGTTGATTCTTGGTTATTTGACCCAAAACCCAAATTAGCTTGAGGGCATGAATTAAACCCAAATAAGATTTGTTTTTACTTAGCTATTGAGGGTTATGATTTCCTAATGGTATTTGAGTATTGGGTTGATCTTGAAAACTTAATTTCTATATAAGGGCCCATTTGGACCTTTTAGTGTCATTTTTGGACCCGAAGCACAATGGTGTAATATGGGTATCAATGTTCTTATAATAATGCATGGATTGTGCTTTTGATAGTTTGGAACTTTGAAGAAACTTCGCGGAAGGAAAAGACAATGGTTTAACGATTCGTGGGCTTTATTTGGATTTGAGGTAGGTCAGTCTTACTTCTTGTTAGATTGAGCTTTATTATAGTATAATATTGTATCTTGTTGAGATTGGGAGGGATTTAGGTGATTGGAGTGATAAATGTAATCTTTGGGATTAGTTGAACCATTTAGGTCATTTGAACTCATATCATGGGATTCTTTATTTGTTGTCTAGAACCTTGGATTCTCGAACTTGTTCACTCATGGATAGCATGAGGATGTTCTAGTTGTTCTAATTATATGGGAGTGACCTTGTCACTCATTTTAAAAGCGAGTGGACCTTAGTTATGCATAGTTGAGAAATTACCCTAGTTACTTGGGATAAGTTAAGGGCGATGCTTGAGGATGGACCATACCATAGAACTATTGTGGGTTGACAAACCTCTAAGACATGATTTAGGTAAGTTAGATTAGCCCCGGGTTGAAGTTAGACTTGAAGCAAAATATGGGATATTAGAAGTGGGACTTGACCCACTGTAAGATTGGATTTTGTAGTATCATTGAAGTCCTAGGATCTTGTTAAATATCTAGAATATGCCTTCAGTAGTCCCCCGATAAATGAATTATCCATGATGTTGGTACAGGGAGTAATGTTCTTGGTTAATTATTAAATTGTTTTAAATGCTTGGATAGAAATGAAATATCCTAAAATTGAGCCAATGACTATGTCATCTCTCAAATCATTGACTACATTACTATGTGGGCTAGGAATTATGTTATTATTCATATCATGTTCACGTCTAGTGACTAAACTAGTGTTTGTGCGTAAAATCCCTTTTGTGCCAATATTGTGAGCCATAATGATAAAGGGCTCTAGTAAGTATATCATTGGCGTTATAAGTACGCATGCTACTAATTATGTTGAATTCGGTAATGCATTGAATGTCCATACAGATATATGCATACATCTATTTATAGATGGTTTTTGGCATTGAATGATGAGATATGAAGGTACGATCGCCCTTACTTCTCCTTTACATTAGCTTTCATGGGCTTGCCAATTATTGTTGAATTAAATACATATATATATATATATATATGTTGATACTATTGATACCCGATTCGAGTCCAGAGGATATAATGGTGATATTGTTACTCGATTTGAGTCTGAAGGATATGTTGATATTATTAACACTCGATTTAAGTCTGGAGGACATGTTGATATTATTGATACCCAATTTGGGTTCGGAGGATATGATGGTGATATTATTGCCTGGTTCAATTCCAGAGGATATGATGATGCTATGAATGGAAAATACGTGTATATGTGTGGTTATGCTTTTTATGATTATATATGTATGTGTATTAAGGGTATGGTGTCATACTTAGGATGCCGAATATAGCTCGCTAATGCTAATCACTTCCTAAGTAAAGGAGTTCATGTTATTACTAACTAGTAAGTAGAAATGGAACATGCCGAATAAGGAATCGATACTAGTTGATGAGATGGGGTTTTGTTATAAATTTTGGATCCACCTAGTAAATATTTCTAGCATTAGATAAAGGTTAATTAAGAATGTTCGTTGTTGAAATAGGCCATGTGGTGACTAGTTGCCTATTATATAATTGTTTTACTTGATAAATAGAAAACCAATGGATAGATAATGACTCTTGCTTAACTAAAATATGGTAATTGTTAAATGTGGTTAATGCGTAGCTAATGGATATGATGATATGGAATAACGACCTATTGGTGATGTTAGTTTCTAAGGGAAATTTGAAAGATGTTCAATTGATGGTTAATGCGGAATACGTTTGGATAATGTTTGGGATTTGGTTACATTGGTAGATATACCTTGTTATTATCTTCTTGGATGTACTCTGCGGTGGTATGAGACGCCGCGATGGATTCTTTTACTGTATGTGCTAGTTGGTGTATGGTCGCCAACTTTGTATTTATGTGGTTGTGATTGTATTGGTGGTTATTTATGCTTTTGCATCATTTACTTCCTAGATATGGTGGAATTGGTATGTATTGATATGATATGTTATTTTATTATCCTAGGTTGATTACTTATTATATACAGTGATGGTGAAGACGATTTAAGTTTGACTATGTTCCTTGACTTAGATGTATTATCTTGATTTATATCGTCTTTATACCATGATTTAGCTCTATCGGTTGATAATGCCTATTGAGAACCAATTATTTTGGTAATCATACTACACTTCTATACCTTTTTGGTGTAGATCCGAGTACTAGTTGTTGTCGTGGAGCTAAGCTCGTATGGTGTTGATCCTCCAGAGATAGGGTGAGCTCTTGGAGTTTCAAGTCACCCATTTCCTTCTATCTTTAGTTCAGTCTTTTGTGTTCAAGACGAATGTATTGATTATTTTAGATTTCTAGGTTGTATTTTCTACTATTATACTTAGATGCTCTTGTACTGATATTACCAGGTCGTGGGGTTTGGTATCCATGTTGACTATTTCCTTTATGTTGGAACATTATTTGATTATGACTTGTTTTTGTATTTTCGCCCAGTTGGGCATTTCTACTAAAGTAACCTGTTGTGTTAGCTTTGGGTTATGATGTTGGCTTATTTACTGGTGGGATTTTGTAGGTGCCATAATGGCCTGTAAATCAGGTCATGACATATGGTATGAAAAAATAAGAAGCTGAAGCTGAAAGTGACGTCGAAGCACCATTGAGGTCTGTTAGAGAAAGCAGGATAACAAATGTCACATGAATACTTGAAGTTTGATGGTTGATTATATTTTTGTATTTTGTATTTGATAAAATTTAACTGTACATTGACAGTAATTTTTGACAGTTATGTTATGTTATTGTATTTTGGAGTTTCATAATATATTTAATTGAATGGAAGGTTTTTGTTTTAGTTTTTGTATGTTGCATATTTATATTGTGTTTCAATAATTGTATAGTATGTGTACTCTTTAGTTTTTTAGTAATATTTCAAATAGAAGTTGCAAATACATATAGAATATTGTATATGTATTTAACAAATAAATATAGTTAACACCATGTATTAATCACATATTTATCAAATACATATAGCTAAATACATATAAAACTATGTAGTTAACTGTCATTGATAATACAAATAGGCAATTGTATATGTAACTATCAAATAAAGGTAGAAATACATATATTGTAAATGTATTTCGCCAATAAAAGATTATAAATACATATAGACAATTGTGATTGTGATTTAAGAATTATTCACATTTTTATCAAATACATATAGGTTACCACATTTGAAAAATACATATTTATCAAATAAATATAGCAAAATACATATAAAATTATGTACTTCTTTGTCATTGTTAATACATATAGTCAACTGCATATGTATTTTTCAAACAAAATTAGAAATACATATAGGCAACTGTAAATGTATTTCACTGTCAAAAGTTTGTAAATATACATAGGCAACTGTGATTGTAATGTAATAATTAATTACACTTTTAGCAAATATATATAGATCACTACATTTGATAACTATATATTTATCAAATACATATAAAATTATGTAGTTCATTGTCATTGTTAATATATATAGGCAATTGCATATGTATTTTGCAAATAAAGTTAGAAATACATATCTGCAACTGTAATGTATTATAATAGATGAAAGATAATTGTCATTAATCACATATTTAACAAATGAGTTCAACATTATGAAAAGTGTTAAAAAATTTATGAAGGAAGATAACATCAGAATAAATGTATCATTTATGATATTTCCTACACGAACGTCTATTGTGTCCCTTAAACCCACAAGAAATATATGAATTGATGTTCTTCTTTCCAAATATATCACTTTTTGTTTTTCCACGATCTTTATTTGGAGGTCTGTAGGAGGTTGTTTTTATTTTGGAGGCAGTTCTACCTCATCAAGTATGCTATCTAGAATTATCCAATCATCTTTGTGTGATAAAGGATAAATTGGATCATCATATGTTCTCATACTATTTTTGGATTATACAGGTCACAGCAATATGGTCCCGTTGTAAAATTCTTGCTATCTAGGACTGCAAAAGCATATTCATATGGTATCTCATCCAATATAAATGCGTGACAAAAAAATATTATTTTCTTGAGTCAAATAATAAAATGCTTTTCTTTGTTATGTACCGTGTATACATACTTCGTGGCTTGTATAACTTGATATTTTTTTAAAGAAAATAATTAGGAAAATTTCAAACACAAAGTGTATATATGTATTGTCACACACAGATGCAAAACTGTATATGTATTTTTCAAAACAGAGATTACTGCATTTATTTTGCAAAACATAGATCACCGCATACGTGTTTTTTGAAAGCACATACACACATAGATATATGTAAATACAACTATAAATAAATACAACTATAAATATTCAAATCCACATTAATATGTGATGCCAGAAGATTGTATAGTTGATTGTATGATCCGTTCGTTCTCAACAAGATTGCATTAGTGATGTATTCTTCATAATGTTGTTCATATGTTCATTTCTCAAGGTGATTCACAAGAACAGGAATACTTCCTATTGCCATTCTTTTCACATAAAAAATGTTATGAAAAATTATAAATTAAATAATACAATAATATTAATTATAGATAGAAGCATTAACAAAAAACTGCAATTAACATATATACAACATAATTCTAATTATATTTATTACACACAATACACAATTTCACCCGCAAATACGCTATTCCATAAAAATATACAAATAAAATTATGACAAACAAGTAACTTATAATTTACAATTACAAATTAAGATCTACAAATAAAATAATTAATTTCAAATGCAATACAAACATAATCAACATATACAAACATAGTTATGTTGAACAAAATATAGAAATATAATACAAACGCAAACATAATATATACAAACGCAAACAAAATACACAAATAAAAAGATAATAAAATATAATTTCAATATTCTGAATTTGTTATGAATAGACTCAATTATTATGTACTTATATTTCGAAAAAAAACATATAAATTACTGTTTATTGAGTATGTAGGAAAATCAAGTTTGATCACTATATAACTCGACCAGTTCGATCTACATCTAATTCAATGAAATTATATAGTCACCTTTACTTTTTGAAATTCATGTACGAAATATTCAAAAAATATTTGCCGCAAAGAAATTGATGAAAAGTCAATTTTAAACAACTTGAAATCATTTTAAGTTGTTAAAATTCATATAAGAAACAATTTTAAGATTCCATACCTATAACACCAACGATGATTTATTTTAAATTTTTGAAGTTCATGAAGATAAGAATGTTCAGTTAATTTGAGTTTGATTTTAGTTGTTGAAAACTACACTGTAAAACGCCTTTATGAATTTTGATTTGAGTTGTTGAAAAAACAACTGCAATTAAGTTTAGTAAGAGTCATTTAAGGAAAAATAATTTCTAGATTTAAATACATGGGGTAATTATTCCTAAATTAACTCAACTGATTTGAGAAAAAGTAGAGTAGTAAATTCTTTTGTATATGTATTTTAGTAGCAACGCTTTTATAAAATACAAAATACAATTTGTTATTTCAGCTAATTAAGAAACAATTACTATGAAATTCCTAATTATGGGCTTAAATTTTCTACTTATGAATTTTTTCCTTATATTTACCTACAATACCCTCATAATTGCACACTATTTTTGGAGCATGAAATTATGGGTTCACATTCACAACCTTAAATAGCAGCACCCTTTTCTTTTCTTTTCCCATTAATAAGCTTTTACAAGTTTCCACTCTTTACTCTTCTTTTTCTTTTTCTCTATACGTTTTTACATTTTCATTTTTTGTTTGTATTATATAATATTTTCTTTTAAACACACAAAAAAAGTAAAATAGCTAATTATTTTGACTAATAAAGTATAAAAAAATTAGATTACAATAGAAAATAATTTAAAAGAATATTAATTTTATTAATTTATTTTATAAAATCCAAACTAATAGAAAAATATGTTTTTAGTTTTTATTAGATTATCTTATTTTTATCATTTTCTTAAAAGATAAAATAAAATATAAAGCTAAAAAAAATTATCTAACTATTATTAGATTGATAAAAAAATAAAAAAATTAATAAATAATTAAGAAAGACTATGTAGTGTCACATTGATGGACCGAAACGACCCTCTATGATACCATGTTAGTGTATAGATATACTGTGTTAAATTATAGATGTCTCACTAAAGGACTGAAGCAAACATCGAGATACCACGATAGTATATAGATATACTGTGATGGTATCATTAAGGACAAAAGCAAACCTCAATGATACCATGAGAATATATGAACACATTGTAGTGGTATCATGGTGGATTGAGAAATGTCTTATTGAGTGATGATATCATGCTAGTATATAGATATACTATGATGATATCATGGAAGACTGATAAGTGTCTTATTGATATGATATACTATGATGAAGGTTAAAGAGTGTCTTATTGAAGAATGATACCACGTCAGTATATAGATATGTTGTGGTGGTATGCTGAGGAGTGTTATTGAAGGATTGAAGAAATTATCTATGATACGATCACAAAATATGGGTATATTATGATGGTGTCATGGAGGATTGACGAGTGTCTTAGCATATAGATATCCTGTTGTCCTGATCCAAACCCCATTACGGGTAGCACAAACACTAACCTTTTGGTCAGAGAACCATTTAACTCAAATAACCATCACCAACACTTAACCAATTTCAAATGAAAATGAAGCAATTATATTATTAAAATAATATCTAGAATACTTCTAAAACAAAGTAATATAGAATAATATCAAAAACTATCATGACCCAAAAGTTGAGGTCACGATGGAACTTAACTCGGAACTAGCCTTAGTAAGTAAGCCAAAACTCACCCAAAAATAAACAAGCAAATAATAAGAAAAAAAACCCAAAAATGAGACTTTTAGAAGGGAGTCGGGCTATATGACAAGCAAAAATTCTAACATACATAAACTCCAGAAATATTGTCATAAGTAAAAGAGCATCTAATAGATAATTTGGAAACTGAAAATACAAAGTTTGTCTCTGAATGCTAATAAAAACATGATAAATATAGATGGAGTCTGGAATAAGGCTCCAAACGGGGAGCTCACCAGATACTCCAAAAGATCAATTGGCACCACAAAACCCAGCAATCATGGCAGTACTCGCTGTAGGATTTGCACTAAATGGACACAACAGGGATGAGTATGGTCTTCTTATTCTCAATAGGTATCATAGGCCAACTAAGAAAGGTAGAAACAATACAATTAATATATACTATGAGTATGTCACCTCCAAATAGAAAATTTCCCAAATGATAGCGACATCATTACCATTAATAGTTGTGTGATACAAGATCGAAGAGAAACCACTACAAAGAAGTATATAAGGATCTAAACACTCATCAAAGGTATATGTAAGGAAACACAGAAAATGCAATGATAGTGGGACTTGCGTATACACCTTCCAAGCCTCAGCACTTCAAGACAGGATCTTTGGAGGGTTCACAACCCATATACTTTCATCATCTCAGCAAACCTTACAAACAAATGACCTAGTCATAGATTTCCAATACCTCATAATCCACCTTGCCGGCAATGACCTCAACTAAGGGTTTTATAAAAAAAATCCATTTTCTTTCAAAATCATAATACTTTTGTTGTGTCAATTTCATGAACATGTATAGATTATATGAGGATGTAATTCTTATAACCAATAAGTATGAAGATAAACATCAATTCAATATAGGTATGAATGAACTAAAAATCTACTCCATATGATAATGATTCATGATATAAGTCATTTTAAGGTACCACTAGTATGTACAGTCATGTAACACACTAATAAACTCATTTAAAATCATCATTCAGATATCAATCATATGATTAAGGAAATTAAATGCTAAAATAAGGCCTATAATATCTAGTCAAGCCCTTACTCAGGCAATACGATAATAATTATGAAAAATAATGCATAAGTAAGGCCTAAATCATAAAATATCCACCTGCACGGGCATTACATTGTTTACCACCTACTAAGTCAATAATAATAAGTATACAAGTCCCCTTATGGGAAACATGATAAACTAAAGTAGTCTTGAAATATGGTTCCCACATCTAAAACCCTAACCCATAGTATTGCTTTACAAGTTCTTTAACTACCTAATCCAGTCTGAAGGAAGTTAAGCCATAAACTTCCTTGAAGTGATGTAAATCTGAGCCTAGAACCTTCAGCATAGATCCTTCCCCTTTCGAATGGTCTCGATATGAGCTAAAAATATTCAAATATAAAATCTACACACTTAAAGAAGCCAATGATATCCATATTGACTATATTTAAGGCTAGTCCAAAACAAATTCAAAAATGAGTTAATAAGCAAAAGGGTAAAACTAGAATTTCATTATAGAAACATTTCCTAAAGATGTGGGAGAGTACCATTGAAAATCCATGCAAAAATGAGGCTCAAATTGAAGAAAAACCATTTAAAGAGTTTACTAGAACCCCCTTCCCAAATTCTAGTTTGAAATACTGGTTAAAAGATGTTTCTACAGATATAATCCATAGAAAATGATGAGAGGATGGATTAGAAGCTTACCCAAGTAAGAATATTGGATAAAACCCACAAAATACTCTCTTCTTGAAGCTCCTAGGTCCGAAAACAGTGGAATTTATGAAAAATAGAGTACTTATACTATTTTGGGAATAGTCCCTTGTGATGACAGTCAACCCTTCATATTTGCGAGGGTCAGTGCCGACAAGGCCAATTAATTATCCATTATATATATGCAAATAGGGCTCGCATTAATAAAGGTCGACAACTTGGACCATCACATTTGCGGCAGCTCTATTACATTTGCAATAAACGAGATAAGCAGACCTTGACCTAAGGACTCTTCATGATTGTGGCCTCCAATTCATGATTGAGATGAAGGATAATATCTTCCTTTGTATTCACGACCAGAGGCTTATGTTTGCATAGAAGGAATGCACCTATACCAGATATCAGGAAATTTTGAGTTTTTTCCAAGTTGAAATATCTACGAGTGGACCCTCAAAATTCATTTGGGATCCCAAAAAAATAAACCATATCTGCTACTTCGCTATTTTTAACATTTCAAACTCAATGACAACGTCAAATTTTTAAAATAAAGTCATTTTCAACAAATTATCCTCCAAGACACCATTTAAGCATTTTTACTAGTATTTAAAATACTTGTCAAAATGCAAAATAAAAAGGCTCTAAGATCGAATTACCCACGCTACTAACCCAAAATCGACATTTTGGATCTAATGGAACTATCAAAATTTTCATTCTGCATTCTAAACACAAAATATTGACTGAAGTCAAACTAATGACTTTTAAAGCCTCCAAAAGTCTCAAACTCTCTCAAATCACTCTCGAATGTATCGAGAGCTATGCCAACCATCTCCACATCTTATAATCAACATGTGATAATTAGTAGAAGAGCAAAACAATCATAACATATAAAAAGAAAAATTTCAAAAATATCAGGGTTGTACATTATCTACCACTAAATTGCTAGTTCATCCTCCAACTAAAAGCAAATAAGATACCCTAAGAGGTGAAAATCTGGGGGTATCTATGACACATATCAATCTTGATTTGCCAAGTAGCCTCCTCAATAAGACAATTTCTCCAATGGACCTTCACTTTATTAATACTCTTAGACCTCAACTTCCTAGTATTCCTATTTAAGATAGCAATTGGCTCATTCCCAAAGGACAAATCGAGGTCTAAAACAATGGAATCCCACCAAATCACATGGGAATTATCAGGACAGTACCTCTTCAACATGGAGACATTAAAAATAGAATGAATAGCTAATAGATGGGGAGGCAATGCTAGCCTATATGCCACATCACTATTCTTCCAAGGATCTTGAAAGGGCCAATAAACCTCGAATTGAACTTTCTTTTCTTCTTGAATTATATCACACCCTTTATTGGTGAAACTTTTAATAGAACTTGATCTCCAATCATATATGATACATCGTGGGCTTGATAGTTGGCATAACTCTTTTTTCTACTTTGGACATTCAATAGCCTTAAATGAATAAGCCTTAATCGATCTATTGAGTCCCTCAAATAATCTGTACCCCAAGGTCTCACCTCAAATGAGTCCATGGGGGACATACACCTCTGCCTATATAAAGCCTTAAAAGGTACCATCTGAATGTTAGAGTGACAACTGCTATTGTAGGTGAACTTTGCTAGGGCAAGAATCTATCCCAATTACCTCTAAAGTTCATGACACATGCTCGAACCATGTCCTCCATTAGCCAAATAGTCCTCTCAGACTAACCATCGATCTGAGGATAAAACATTTTTTCTCAAATCAAGTTGAATATCCAACTCACTCTGAATAGTAGTCCCAAAACCTAAGGTAATATAGAGGAAACAAGGACAACATATAATCAGACAATCTCCCTAATGTAGATCTTAACCAACTTCTCTGTGTTATAACTTACCCGCATAAGAATGAAATATGATGATTTGGTTAATCGATCCATAATCTCCCTAACAGAATAAAAATTCCCCAATATCTGGGGTAATCCAACTATGAAATCTGTGTTAATTCACTCCCGCTTCCACTTAGGAATAAGCATCCTCTATATCATATAACCCTATTGCTGATGCTCACACTTCACCTACTGGTAATTCAAACAGTTAGCCATGAATGCCATAATATCCTTTATCATACCACCCCACTAATAATGTTGCTTAAAGTCATGGTATATTTTATCCGCTCCTGGGTGAATGTATTATCTAGAACAATGAGCCTCCTCTAGGATTAATATAACTTATCCACCAACTCTAGGCACAGAAACCAGGCCACTAATATTTAAAACACCATCAAAATCAAGAGATACCACCTTAGCCTCGCCACTCAACACCTTATCATGAATCACCCTCAACTATCATCATTAAACTAATGAGCTCAAATTTTCTCCATCAAAGAAGCTCTAGCCTCAACAAATGAAAACACATGCTCGGGTTTTGAAATATCAAGCCTAACTAACTAGTTAGCTAATGACTAAACCTCTAACACCTTATGTCGCTCCTGAGTCAAGAGATGAGCTAAACTTCACATACTAGTCAAATTTTTGCCCAAGGCATCCAAAACTACATTCGCCTTACCCGAATGAAAAAGACTAGTGAGTTCATAATCCTTAAGCAACTCAAGCCAATGCCACTATCTCATAATAAGCTCTTAGTGAGTGAATAAGTACTGAAGGCTTCGATAATTTGTGAAAATATCACAATAGACCCCATATAAGTAATGCTGCCATAACTTCGACACAAAGATGATAGCCGACAACTCTAAGTCATGGGTAGGGTTATTTTCTCATGAGGCTTCAACTAACGAGAAGCATTAGAAATCGCCTTACCCTCCTACATTAACACAACACCCAATCCAACTCCTGAGGCACCCCAAAATATGGCAGAACCCATGCCCTCCTGGGGAAATGTTATGATAGGCGCTGAAGGCAACAAATTCTTGAGCATTTTAAAACTTGCCTCTTAAGAATCTGACCACTAAAATACAACCTTTGCCTAAGTCAACTTGGTCAAATGAGCCCTAATAGAAGAGAAACCTCTACATAATACAAATAATAACTTGCTAAACCCATGAAACTCCAAATCTCAGTAGGATAAATAGATTTAGCCTAGTTGTAAATTGTTTCTATATATGTCAAATTAACCATAATGACATCTTTGGTCACCACGTGACCCAAGCAATAAATATAATTCAACTATAACTAGCACTTTAAGAACTTAGCATATAACTTCTTACATCACAATCTCAAAAGTACAGTCCTCAAGTAACTTCTCGTATAACAATCTTAAAAGTACAGTCCTCAAGGGTCTCATATGATTGACTCCATTCTTGGAATCAAAGATATCATCTATAAATACAATCATAATGGAGTCAAGATACAATCAAAATACCCGATTTATCATGACATGCCCCAAAATTGGGCTGTGTTATAGGGGCACCTCAAGCCTACATAAACTTAAGGTTCCCCCGATAACCCAACCTAATCGTCATCAGATCAACCACAAGGGTCGGGAAATATCGACCTTATTATACGATAGCAGAAACATTAGGATAATAGTCAAAACTTACACAATATCTAGCATTTCATTAATGTCAATAGTCTATCCAATATACCTAAGTCCACAGTCATCCACTATACCTCTATACAAATCCAAAGTCTAAATATATGAACATATATCGGGACATGCCCCGTGCAATAGCCAACATCAAGTCTAAAACATAAGGTAAAGAGACTATGAAATATATGCATTCCCAAGAATGAAAGATCACCATTTCAATGTCACACATGATCCGCCCAAACACTTGGTCACTGTGCAGCAAAAGAAGATAAAGCTCAAGACCCTATGTCCCGTGGGGACATAGAGTCCGGAGATGGTTAGTAGTTGGAGCACTAGCATATAACACAAGGATAAGGATAAAGTAGTACATTTGTTTAAATCCATTTCAAACCATCATATACGATCACATTTGCATAAATATAGGCATATATGAAGATACATGGACATATAGTTACACAATGTTCCAAACCATGGAACAAGTCATAACATACATTCTCAAATCATTCATTCATGAGACATAGAACGAAGGACTTCCCAACCATCCACTCTTACATTTTTTCCATAAAGTGCTTCTATGTTACAATAGGCAAGAGGACACAGACCTCGAACCAACGTATCTTATATGATAGGTGGACACAAATCATAAACCAATATACCTCTTACAGTAAGTGGACATGCGTCACGAATCGACGTACACACATGGTAAGTGGACTTAGACCACAAACCATAATATCTCTTATGGTAAGTAGACACGAGCTACGAACTGAAGTACCTCACATGGTAAGTGGACTTAGACCACAAACCAATACGCCTTGTATGTTAAGTGGACTTGGACCACAAATCAACATGCCTTGTAAGGTAAGTGTCCTTGGACAACAGATCAATATGCTTTGTATTGCATGTAGACTTGAACCACAAACCAATACGCCACATATGGTAAGTGGACTTGGACTAAAAACCAACACACCTCCTCCGATAAGTGGACTTCGACCATAAACCAACACACTCTTATATCATCAATAATAGATATTTGGACTTTAGCCCTCCATAATCATGTATCAACATCCATACCACTCAACACATAAAGAATGAAACCCATTTAAGTAATTGTAGACACCAAGGCTACATATCAATACCCTAGATAACCACATCTTTGCCGACCCAAATTAACCATTATTTGTATAGATAGGCCTAAAGCCTTAGTTCACAACACTTATGCAAGTTCATTTATGGTCACTAAGACCTCTACAAACCAATCATTCCTTATTAATATCCTTATACACACCTTTTATTTATTAAATCACAACTCAAGTTCGTGTTTTAGGGACTATGAACCCTTTAGCCAACCACTATCAAAGACATCCCCATACTCCTCGCATGGCCAAAAAGGCCTCTTTTAACATTCATCAAGCGTTCACATTCATAAACAATATCTTATCTCATTCATTTCCACTAGACCAATACCATATATACACATTTGACCTTCACAAAACCATCTAACCACTAGCCACTCCAATGAACTAAATGTCTTGATTCAATTCATCATCAATTTAATTTACGGTCACCAAGACCCACATAACTATTCACATTTCATTAGCAAGCTTATACCATATTCTCACCACATTTTAGTTTAACACACTATTCAAATTCATATTCATGTTTAGTGGCTTCAACCCTTTATTAGTCATTAACCCAATAAGGTCATCAATTATACAATACATGGTTATCAATACCTTTACAATATCAATTAAAAATCATTCATGATTATTGGGCCATTTCTCTAATTCAAAACATAACCAACATATAACTAGACAATTCACTTAGACATTTTCATAAACATCCTGTGTGCATACTTTTAATAAGGCTATTTTCATGGTAGAAATTATCAAAATTAGGGTTACTTAAGAACCTTATGTTAAGCCACATACAACAAGCACCCACATATGCAATTCATCATCAATAACATGAATAAACATAAGTCTAAGCAAGAAACAACATTATTCATCATTAGGCAACAAAACCCTTTTCATTTGATTTCAAAACCACAATGAACACTTACTAATCACGTGTAAAATATATGGGTTTAGAGTTATTTAACAAGGGGAAGAGTTACATGCCTTAAACAAGCTGATACACTTATAATCTTGACTCCTTCTTTCCACTAGATGAGCACCCTTTAAACCCTAGCCTCCAATCTTGCTTCAAGAAGATTTTAGAGTGTTTTGGAGTGTTTGAGTCTTGTAAAATAAAGACTTAGGAGGCTACAATACCTTATATAGAAAAGGAATTAGGGTTTTAGTCAAGGGAAATAACCACAAGGTCCTTATTTAAAAGATGGAAAATGACTCGTCCAGGGGTACAAGTCCCTCATATGACTCACTAAATGACTTATATCCTAGGGTACAAGTGGTACCCTAACTCATACCCTAGGATCTACCTAGGTCACATACACTGTCAAGGGTATGACTACTCACCATTAAGTCATATCCACTGAGTGCGAGTAACACCCCAACCATATCCAAGACCTGTATTAATAAAAGTCCACTCTTTACCAAGAACCATGCGCTATACGACTCATCTAGGTACAAATCATACCCTTGTGTATGAGTGAGGGAAGGACAAGTAATATAGAGGACAAAATGCTATCCTCATAGGCTACTTAGGGTACAAGAGGAGACGCTCAAGTGGATACCAGTCGTATAACAAGGGTATGAGTGTCTTGTCTAATCGTTCCTTGGCCAACTTGCTCAAAACCAAAAAATTTTGCAAGGCCAAGATCTTGGGTGTTTCATTCTCCCCCACTTAAGATCATTCATCCGTGAATGATGAGTAAGGAAAGCATCAACACATGTTAATATATTAGCACACATCGCATCCATTCCTTCAACAAATTAGGACAAAACACACAGCAAGTTTACAACACAACACATATCATGATCATCATCAATCAAGCATTTCATTTCATTGATCCTTGGGATCCCATCCCATCATTTATAAAAGACACTCGATCAATTCAAAACTTAGGGCTTAACCCATCGAATTTTAAATATATAAAGGAACTCAAGCATTGGGAACTTCTATCCCTTGTCTAACGAAAACATGCATCAATTATAACCATCGGGGATTTCACCCACCAACTATTAAAGGCATAAACTAATTTAGGAACACCATCACATATCTCAAGCATGAGTTTCCAAAATGGAAAGTAATTGCACATAATTGGACTTTATGTCCTCTTCTGCCTCCCAAGTAGATTCCTCGGACTTACGGTTCCCCCATGGAACCTTTCCCAAAGACACCTTTTTGGGGATCAACCTTCGAGCTCTTAGGATAAGAGACAAACATTCCTTTAGCCACTAAAGAAACTTCTTCCCTTACATTGATCAACTCAATAGGGAATTTTAAGCGTGACCTTATGGGTTCAACAATCTAAGGAAGCATAGCACAATGCAACCAATCCAACCCCAAATGACATCAAACACAATAAAGTCCACCTTTATCAATCAACAAGACTTTCTTTACTACCAACAACTACCACACACCCCTCTTAGACTCCTTTCAACCATGGAGTCTCTTACTGGAGTAGAAATAGAAAAAGATGCCCAAATGACTCAGAACCGAATTGAAATACACAATCACAGATGGGAACAAACATATCAAGCAAAGTATATATAACACGATAAAGGGGATTTTTAAAATACCTTTAATGATATTTAGAGATGCATCGAACTCCTAGTGGGTATAAAGTGCATACAAGCAACTCTGGCCAATACCGGTACCAGAAATAAAAGTAAAGATAGCAACTTTCGGTGCAGGAGTCGATGAAGTAGCAATAGGGGCTCTGTTAGCCCAAGTAGCCACTTGAGAAGGGCACTCTCGCTGCATGTGCCCAATCCAACCACAATAAAAATATCTATTCTTCCCCTTTTTGCACTCACCATGGTATTATTGACTATAGAACCTACAAGAGGGATAGGTTGGCTCTGACTGGGCTCCACTGGCCTGAGAATAACCACTCACCTAGTTTTTTCTCTTGGACAACCTACCACTAAACTATTGGCTCCCACTTATCTCAGAAGGTCGAGACCTCTCACCTTGCCTCTTACTAATCTCACCTTATTTCTTTTTCTTTTTCTCCACTTATTGCATAGACACAACCAACCTAGAGATGTTCATATCAGTGATAAGCAAAGCCACCTTACTCTCAAGGACTAATTCAGAAGACAATCCCAAAATGAATTTAGACATCCTAACTCTTATGCTAGAAACCATCTCAAGGGTATACCTCGACAATTGATGAATTTTTTAAGGAATACTTCTTCATGGACATCCTAACTTGCCTCAAATTTACAAACTCTTCCACTTTCTCTTTTCACGACTCTTGAGGAAAGAAGCGATCAAGGAAGTCACTAGAGAAATCTTCCCACTCGACCGGACTAGCACCAACATGACTAGACATCTCCCACTCTTCATACCATTGGTATGCTACATTTTTCAATTTGTAGGAAGTAAACTCAACACCTTTCACCTCCGACGCATGCATAATTCAGGAGGCCTTCTCTATTTAATTAATGAAACTTTGGGGATCTTCCTTAACTTTCACACTCGTAAACATAGGCGGGTGAAACTTCATGAATTGTCAACCCTTGTGGCCTCAGAGGATGTAGCAAAAGAGGAACCATACTCGAATTGAGAAGATACTAATTGGGTAAAGAGGATGAGAGAGTGATGAAACTCAGCATTAGAAGTATCCCCTTGAAGAGACTGAGGAAGAGCATCACTCTCATAAGTAGGGTTGGGGGACATGCAGAACCCCACAAAGAAGGTTAGATGCCACAGTCCTAGCTGGGTCTGAACCCCAAAAATTGGATGAGCTCCATCCACATTGTCCCCAATCGGGATTGAAGAGTTTGCCTGAGTATCAGATCTCTTTGGAGGCATGATCTGAAAGATAGCAAATAGAAATCAAACGATTCCAAGGTCTTAGACTCTATATCTTAAGATTGAAACACAAGAAAGCAAAACATTTCCTAAAATATCTCATAGCCCTTCTTTTATAAGTGTGGCGCACACCCATAAAACAGACTCTACTTGACACGGTATTGTGGACACCCAACTGACCATGAACCTACGCTCTAATACCAACTTGACAAGCCCTAAAATTGGGTCATGTTGTAGGGGCACCTAAAGCCTATATGAACCAAAGGTTGCCTCGATAACCCAACCTAATCGTTATCACAACAACCATAAGGGTCGGGGAATCCCGACCTTATTATAAAATAGTAGAAATATTAGGCTAATAGTCAGAACTTAAACAATATCTAGCATTTCATTAATGTAAATAGTCTAGCGAATATACCCAAATACATAGTCATCCACAATACCTCTATACAAATCCGAAGTCTAAATATAGGAACATATGTTGGGACAAGCCCTCAAAAATTGCTAACATCAAGTATAAAACATAAGGTAAAGAGACTATGACATATGTGCCTTTCGAAGAATAGAAGCTCACAACTTCAATTCATACATGATCAGCCCAAACACTTGGTCACTGCACAGGAAAAGAAGATGAAGCTCCAACCTCTATGTCATATAGGGACATAGCATTAGAAGACAGTTAGTGGTTGGCACGCTAACATGTAACCTAAGGATAAGGATAAAATAGTACGTTTGTTCAAATCCATGCCAAACCATCATATATGATCACATTTCCATAAGTATAGACATGTATGAAGATATATGTACAAATAGTTACACAATGTGCCAAACCATGGAACAAGTTATAACATGCATTCTCAAATCATTCATTCATGAGACATGGAATGAAGGACTTTCTAACCTTCCACCCTTACATTTTAGCCATATAGGTTTCTATATTAAAAGAGGCAAAAGGACATGGACCTCGAACCAACACATCTTATATGATAGGTGGATATGAATCTCAAACCAATATACCCCTTACGATAAGTGGACATGAGCCATAAACTGATACACCTCATATGGTAAGTGAACTTGGACCACAAACCAACACACCTCTTACGATAAGTGCACATGAGCTATGAACCATTGTACCTCATATGGTAAGTGGACTTGGACCAAACCAACACGCCTTGTATGGTAAGTGGACTTAGACCACAAACCAACACGCCTTGTATGGTAAGTGGACTTGGACCATAAACCAAAATGCCTTGTAGAGTAAGTCGACTTGGACCACAAACCAATAAGCCTCATATGGTAAGTGGACTAAGACCACAAACCAACACACCTCCTATGGTAAGTGGACTTGGACAACAAACCAGCACACGTCTTATATCATTAGCAGTCATTATTCGGACTCTAGCCATCCTTAATCATGCATCAACATCCATACTATTCAACACATAAGGACTCGAACCCATTTAAGTAATTCTAGCCACCAAGGCTACTTATCAACACCTTAGATAACCACATGGTCTTTCCCGACCCGAATTAACCATTAATCGTATAAATAGGCCCAAGGCCTTAGTTCACAACACGATGCAAGTTCATTTATGGTCACCAATACCTCTATAAACCAATCATTCCTCATTACTATACTTATACATACCTTATTATTATTCAAACACGATTCAAGTTCATGTTTTAGGGACTATGACCCATTTAATAAAACCCTTATCAAAGGCATCCCCTTACTCCTCGCATGGCCAATAAGGCCTCTATCAAACATTACTCAAGTGTTCATATTCATTAATAACATCTTATCTCATTCATTTCCATTAGACCAATACCATAGATAGACATTTGACCTTTACAAAACCACTTAACCACTAGCCAATCCAATGGACTAAATACCTTGATTCAATTAATCATCAATTCAATTTATGGTTATCAAGACCCACATAATTATTCACATTTCATTAGCAAGTTTATACCATATTCACAGCATATTTTAGTTTAACACACTATTTAAATTCATATTCATATTCATATTGGGCTTCAATCCCTTATTAGTCATTAACCTAACAAGGTCATTAATTATACAATATATGGCTCTCAATACCTTTATAATATCAATTAACAATCATTCATACTTATTGGGCCATTTCCCTAATTCAAAACATGACCAACTGTAACTAGATAATTCCCTTAGATATTTTCACAAATACCCTATCTGCATACCTTTAACAAGGTTATTTTTCATGGTAGATATCATCAAGATTAGGGTTACTTAAGACCCTCATGTTAAACCACATACAAAAAGTACCCACATAGGCAATTCATCATCAATAACATGAATAAACACAAGTCTAAGCAAGAAACAAAATTATTTATCATTAGGAAACAAAACCCTTTTTCATTTGATTTCAAAACCGCCATGTACACTTACTAATCCAAGTGTAAAATACATAGGTTTAGAGTTATTTAACTAGGGGAAGAGATACATTCCTTAAACAAGATGATACACCAAGAATCTTGACTCTTTCTTGCCACTAGATGAGAACCCTCCAAACCCTAGCCTTCAATCTTGCCTCAAGATGCTTTTAGAGTGTTTGAGTCTTGTAAAATAAAGACCTAGAAGGCTACAATAACTTATTTAGTGAAGGGAATTAGTGTTTTAGGAAAGGGAAATGACCACAAGGACCTTTTTTAAATGATGGAAAATGACCCCGTCCAAGGGTACGACTTCCCCATATAACTCACTAAAGGACTCGTATCCTATGGTACGAGTGGTATCCTTACTCGTACCCTAGGCTCCATCGAGGTTACATACGCTATCAAGGGTACGACTACCCACTATTGAGTTGTATCCACCTGGTATGACTCACTCCCCCACCATATCTAAGATCTATATCAATAACTGTCCACTTTTCACCAAGAACCATGCACTATATAACTGACCTAGGTATGACTCGTACCCTTGTGTATGAGTGAGGGAAGGACAAGTCGTATAGAGGACAAAATACTATCCTCATAGGCTTTTTAGGGTATGAGAGGGGAGGGATATATGGATATGAGTCCTATACCAAGGGTACGAGTGGCTTGTCCAATCGTACCTTGTCTAACTTGCTAAAAACCAAATATTTTTGTAAGTCCAAAATCTTAGGTGTTTCACATCAACTCCATGAATACTATAGGGTAATTGGTCAACCCAAAGGATATGACTAAAAACTCATAATGACTATACCAAATCTAAAAAGCCATCTTAAAAACATCCAAAGCTCTAATCCTCAACTAATGATATCCGTATCTCAAATAAATCTTTGAAAATATTGAAGCACCTTGAAACTAGTTAAATAAATCACCAATGTGAGAAAAAGAATACTTATTCTTGATGGTCATCTTGTTCAATTGCCGATAGTTTATACACATACACATGGAACCATTCTTCTTCTTCACAAATAAGTATAGGAGCACCCCAAGAAGACACACTGGCTGTAATGAAGCCCTCTCTTAATAAATCATGTAACCATTTTTTAATTCCTTAAACTCTACTGGAGCCATCATGTAGGGAGGAACAGAAATGGGCTTAGTGTCTGGCTCAAACTCAATATTAATTCCACATCACGATCCACATGCATATTAGGAAAATTTGTAGGAAATACGTCCTGAAATTCCCTAATAACCCAAACAGAAACCAAATGAGGGCGGTGAAGCAACACTAGTATAATGAATAAATCCAAGAAGGATTGACATCCTTTTTATAACATGCAATGAGCACGTATACAAGATATACCTCCCTTTGGACCCAAATTAAGAGTACCCTTCCAAGCTAACCTTGACACCAGGAGTAGCTAGAGTCACATTCTTGACATAATAGCCCAAAATAGCACGCTAGGAAGCTAACCAATTCATACCTAAGATAACATCAAAACCAACCATATTAAGGATAATCAAGTCTACTCAGGTCTTACTTCTCCAAAGGTAACAACACATGATCGATACATCCGATCCACTACTAAAGAATATCTAATGGGGGCTTTAATCATGAAAAGACACAACAAGGGACTCATATGAAGTATCAAAACTAGTAGAAATAAATAAATAAACATATGAGAATGTGGACCTAGGCCAAATAAAATAGAAGTGGATCGGTAACAAATTGGGATGATACCTGTAATGACTGCATCAGAGGCCTTTTTCTCTAGTCTCCCCAGTATGCATAACACTATCCACATTTACCTTTGGATTAAGTAACCCCTTTTCCACGACCACAATCTCCCAAGGCTCCACCTTAAGCATCTCCAGGACTATCCCTGACACTTTATGAATGACGTCTAATCACAAACATATGAATAGGTCAAAGCTTAAGCTGAGAACCCAATAAACGTCAAAGATAGTCTGTCATATAATATTAGATATCTAGATGTGGAAAATACTTTTTTATACTAGAATCACATTGAGAGGTCCTGGAAGAATTAGAATAACCTTATTGTCCTGAAGAACCTTAACCAAAGCCTCTACCCGTATGACCTAAACCCTGGCTACCTGGAGCCATAAAAACCATGAACCTGCAACTCAAACTCGGCAATGCTTCCTAAACTAAGCTGCTATTGCATCTATAAAAATGATTGTCGAATAAATCCCTACCTCTAAATATATGTCTACTAAACTCACCCTCCTAGATCACCTTTTTGTTACCACCTAGAGTAGTCTGACTAATCGAATTAACAACTTAACATGCTTAACAATACTTTGGATAGTAGCCAATAGCACAACCATCTGAGCTATAGCAAACTGATATGAACCATCTAATACCTTGAAAAACTTTCTAATCCTCTCTAACTTAGTAGAGATACTGGCAGCAAAAAATTTGGTTAAAGTATAAAAGTATTCTCTATACTCAGCAATAGTTATGGAGCCCTGATCTCGGTGATCAAACTCATCTCTTATCTGATCTCTCAAACTGTAAAGCACGAACCTCTCAAGAAAAGCCTTAGAAAACTTAGTCTATGTCATAGCAGGCGAACCCAATAGTCTACAACAAAAAAAAGATCTCCACTATTGTCTGGCCACGTCAGTCGTCTGATAATTTGTATAATCAATTCCATGAGACTTAAGGGATCCAAAGTTGTGCAACCTCTCTTCACAGTCAAGCATAAACTAGGCATTCTCTCTAATTACACACTAAACTTGGGAGAAGACAAGAGAATGAACTTATCAAACCTATTCTGATCATCAGAAGGCATCACCGAGGCTGAAGCAATAGAAGGGACAGTGAACTTAGTAGGTTGTGAATCAATATGTGGGGGTACCGTAGAAGATGGTTGTACCCCTGAAGTTTGGAATACCAAAAAAAAAAGTCGGCCCTATTAGTTGAACATATCCCAAAGTTTGAGAAATACCTAATATGCTCAAAGGAACATCAGCCTGGGGAACACCATCTAGAAGATTCAACAGATGAATTAATAGATTTTATAGTACTGGGTGCCAACTAACTCTATGGGGACAAAGACATCCCCTCACCCACTATTTGATAGTCATCCATAACATAATAACCTAAGGTTCATGAGAGGCCTCCCCTATCATATCCTCTGACTGGGGCAACTCCTGGTGCTCATCCTCTACCTCTGGGTTATCAATGACCCCTACCTTGCCCTCTAATTAGGGCTCCTATATCAGGTTCTGGATTAGCATCTCTAGTATCTGTGGACCTATTCCTCACTATCTGTGTAAAAAATTTTTATAAGTTTAGAATATAGGGTATGAATAACCTGCATGATAAGGAGTCAAATTAGAGAAGCTTTTCCTAAAGACATATTTTAGCCTCTCAAAGATAGATACAAAGGTATACGTACTGATACATGAGACTCTAGTAGACATCCTGCTATTTCACATATGAAATCAGTGAAACTTGACACTCTAATACCAATTTGTCATGGCCTAAAAGTTGAGGTCATGATGACACTTACCACAGAACTAGCCTTAGTAAGTAACCCAAAACCCTTCTAAAAATAAGCAAATGAAATAATAAGAAAGAAATCCATATAATGAGACTTCTAGAAGGGAGTCAGGCTGTAACATAACACAACAAAACTCTAAACAAAATACATAAACCCCTAAAATAGCCGCATAAGTAAAAGAGCATCTAAGACATAGTCTGGAAACTAAAACTACAAAGTATGTCTCAAAATGCCATTAAAGACATGATATGGATAGATGGAGGCTGGAATAAGGCTCCAAGTAAAGAGCTCACTAGATACTTTAGAAGGTTAACTACTATTGCACAAGCTATCTACCATGACTTATAGTTGTACTAGGATCCACATCAAAAAGGAAAGTAGGGTTGAGTACGATCTACTTGTACTCAGTAGGTACCACAGGTCAACTGAGCAAGGTAGAAAATAACAAAAGTAAAATATACTATGATCATGTCACCTAAAAATAGAAAGTTCCCCAAATGGTATCTCACATTCTCTCCACTAATAGTTCTATAATATAAGATAAAAGAAAAGCCATTACAAATAAAGTATATTTGAAATCTAAATACACTTTAAGGGTATATGTAAGAAAACATAGAAAATGCAATGAAATACAATACAATGATGCAATAATAGTGGGACTTACGTATACATATTCCAAGCCTCAGTGCTTTAGGATAGAACCTATGGAGGGGGGGCATAAACCAATATACTTTCATAATATTACCAAACCTATCGGTAAATGACCTCAAACTAGGTTTACAATATGCAACAATCCACTTTGCCAGTAATAATCTTATCTAAGAATTCTTAAAAAAGAATTTCCATTTTCTTTTGAAATCATAATGCATCAGTAATATCAAGTCTCATGAACATATATAGATGATATGATGATATAGTGCTCATAACCAATAATTATAAGGATAGACATCAATTAAATATAGGAATTAATTAGCTTAGAATCTACTCCATATGACAATGATTCCTGATAGAAGCCATTATAGGACACAACTAGTATGTATAGTCATGTAAGAAATTAATAACCACATTTAACATCATCATTCATACATCAATCATATGATAAAAGCAATTAAATACTCAAAGAAGGCCTATAATATCTAATAAAGCCCCTACAAGGGTGACACAATAATAATTATGGCTAATAATGCAAAAGTAAGGCCTAAATCATCAAATAAAGCCCCTGCACAAATATCACATCATTTACCACCTCTCAAGTCAACACTCATATGCATAGAAACCCATGCACGAGAAATACGATAAAAAAAAGTACTCTCAAAATATGGTTCCTGTATCAACAACTCTAACCCACAGAATGTTTTAAAGGTTAATTAACTGTCCAGCCTAGTCTAAAAGAAGTTAAGCCATAACCTACCTCAAATTGATGAAAATCCAAGCCTAGAAACTTCAACATGGAGTTTTCCCTTTCAAACAATATCAAAACAAGATAAAACATTCAAATATAGAATCTACACGTTAAAAGAAAGCTAATAATAACCATATTGGCTTTATTTAAGATAGGTCCAAAATGGATTGAAAAATGAGTTAATAAAATAGGGGTAAAATTGAAATTTTATTTTAGAAACATGATCCCCAATGTTATAGGAGTCTGCCATTGAAAACCTAGAAAAAATAAGTTTAAAATGAGGCTCAAATCAAGAAAAAACCATTTTAAGAATTTACTAACTCTCCCCCAAATTCTAGTTTTAAATCTTGATTAAAAGGTATTTTCAAATATACAATCAATAGGAATTAATGAGAGGATGGATTAGAAGATTACCCAAGAAATAATGGTGGATAAAATCCTCAAAATAGCCTCTTCTCAAAGATTCTAGATCCAAAAATGATGGAATTTGAGAAAAGAGAGTACTTATACTATTCTATGAATAGTATGTCACAAACAAGGACAGGTGGCAACCATTCGCATTTGCAAGGGTCAATGATGACTAGATCAATTAATTGTCTATCACATTCATAGCCAGGGCTTAACATTTGTGAAGGTCGACAACATAGACCATTGCATGCGTGACAGCCCTATCACATTTGCAACGAAGGAGATAACCTGACCTAGAAATAGGGATCATGATTACAAGGTTGTGATCACGATGAAGAATAATATCTTTGTCCAAATATGATGCTAGAGGATCGCATTCGCAATGAAGGAATGCAACAACGCCAAATATTATTTTATGCTAAGTTTTAGGAAGTTGAAATATCTCCGAACAGACCCTCTATATTCTTTTGAGACTCCACCAACAAACCATATATGATACTAGGCTATTTTCGATGTTTCAAACTTAATGTTAATTTTGAATTTTTGAAAATAAGTTGTTTTCAATAAATCATCCCTAGGACCCCATTTAGGCATTTTTACTATTTTTTGAAATACGAGTCAAAATGCAAAATAAAGGCACTGAGCACAAACTACCCATGCTACTAACCTAAAATCCATATTGCAGATCTAATGGAACTTTCCAAATCATCCCAAAGTCAAAATGTTTATCAAAGTTAATTTAATGGCTTTTAAAGCCTCTAAGAGTCTGAAACTCTCGTAAATCACTCATAAATACCTTGGCAATTATGCCAACATCCCTCACCTCATAATCAACATATAATGACTACGAGAAGGTCAAAATGATCAAAACACATAAAAAGAAGAATCTACATATTAGATTGTTATAAAATGAATAAACACCTCTAAAAATTAAGGGTCACAAAACCAAAACATCTAAATAAAACAATCTGCGGTTAAAACCCCCAAAACTAGAAACAACTGCACTATTTGTGTCTAAAACAAGTGAAAAATGAAATATTTTAAGAAGACTTATGGCTGCTTGGAAGTGAAGCTCACTCTTGAGTCAAAACTCAATCATTGCCTATAGATGAGGTCTCGTCTGAGCCAGTAGAATATGCTCTCTACTCAACAAATTAAGAGCGTAGGGTATTATCATTATAAATGTAATGGTAGGTCATAGGACAAATCAACTTAATAAATGCAAACACATAAACAACAAATTAAAAACAAGATCAACCATGTTGCGCTAGCCATTATACTCTCTTATTATATATAAAAAAACAACCATTAGTATGTAGATGCTGATAACATGTTATAAAGTAAAGATAAAGTAGGTGCTGATAATATGTTATAAAGTAGAGATAAAGTGTTAAGATAATAAAGGAAGAAACTATATAGGGATTAAAAACACTTAATTTTTTACTTTTCATATATCTCTTTTACATGAATGGAAATGGATATATGTAGTATACTTGGCCATCACTAAATCTGCAGTATGGTGGTGGTGCTTAGCCACCAAGGTTGATAATTTGATAAAGAAAGTTTGTCGTCCCTTTTAGGTCACATGATATCCATATACTTTATAACACATTTTTGTAAGCATTTGGCATAGATTTTAATTTTTAATTTTATATAGAATTTATGAAGTTATAGTTGAAAATAAATTTATTTGGTTATATTTTTGCAAAGGATGGAAAAAATATTAATTTGAAATTTGTGAAAATTACATTACAAAATGTACTTGCAGTACATTTATGAAAGTTAAAATTCAACTTTAAGTTGGATTTAAGAATTTTGTAACCCAACGCTAATGTGAACTAAGATAAAATTACTAACTGCAAAAAAGAAAAAGAATAATTCATATGGTCAAACCATTCCTTCATTTTATACACTTACATCCTTTTCCTTTTGTCACGACCCACTCTATTGTGAGTGATACCCACACTAACCCACCGGTGGGAGATCCACTAACTCAAAACAATCAAAACCAACACTTAGCAGAAATAAGGCATTTAACTATTTTTCATTAATTAAACCAAGATCTTGAACATTCTAATAGAACTACTAAATACGGAAAATAATGAATGTTAAAATAACTCCTAGAATCAGGAAGTCATTATACCAAAACGCTAAAATTATCAATAAAAAGGGGTCAACCCAAATCTACGAAAAACATCCAAGTCTAAATCAACTAAACAGAAACAAGGTGAAGGACTCATGGAAGGTCAGAATATGTAGCTCACCCTTGAGTTCAAATTTGATCTTCTCTATAGAAGTGGTCTTGAAACAGTGGTAAAAAAATGCTCTGCATTCAAGAAAAAAGGAGCATATGCAATATCATTACATAAGAAATATTGTTGTACTAGTAGGGTCATTAGCAAACCGAAAATAAGATATGTGAACGAGCAACCATAACATAGAAAACATGAACAACCATGAACACCTACCATGTAAGTTTACCTCCCTATTTTTAACTCTAACCTTGTCCAACAACATTATAAAATTCAGTCAAGTACAAGTCAAAACAGACAATTACTCAACTCAAAACCATGACTACCAAAGAGAATCTAAATCAACAAACCATGACTCAACACCAATATACTGATCATGTCTCAAATACATACGTATACATACTATTAAAGAGATGTTAATCATTTATAATTTAGCATGAACCACTCAAGGATCCATTTCAACAACCATGTTAATAATCATGAATCCCATTTCACTCAAGAAACCAATTATAACAGGTCAACACATAAGTTTGGTTCACTCAAGGGATCAAATATAACATGTCAACACATAAATCAGGTTCACTCAAGAAATCAAATATAAAGATCAACACATAATTCCAGTTTATTCAGGGAAATATTACACTCAACTGTACCTTGTACACATATGTTAAGGGTCTTATGATCGTCCACTATCCGTTATCACACTCTCTTTTTTTTTTTACCGAAAGATTTATTTTAATTTTAAAAAGGGTTTTGTTTACTAAAGTGACTAAAAATAAAAAAATATTTTGAAAAGAAATTTTTACAATTAAACTTAGAGTCGCCACTTGGCATAAATCTGATATGCCAAGTCATCTTTGAAAATATCTTTTTCAAAAATGGTTTGACTCTTAAAACTAAACTACAAACAAAGATTTCGATTAAGGAATTCTGTTGACCGAGGGGAAGGTGTTAGGCACTGCTCGATCTCGTGTTTCAACCACAGGTGGTTCTCTGAATTGCATTTGCTAATATGACACTATAAAATTATAGACTCACAAAGAACACGTATGCAACAACAAATAATCAAATAATCAAAATTTTAAAAAAATAGTGTCCAGTCCAATTAATACAAACCAAAATGAAAAAGTGTTGAAATAAAAACCTAAAATAATCTAACTACCCTAAACTATGCTTTGCTCGATACCTTATGTCTTCATCACGAACGGTCTTCCAAATATAGAATTTTGTGAGGCATTCCCTGATAAATATATACATGTGACTTCGAGGCATTCCCCGATGAATAAATACATTTGATAAAATGTGATATAAATATAAAAATAATTCAAAATAAGCATTCATACATTTGATAATATTGAATCTTATGATTTACCTACCAAAAACCCTAAGATTTGAGTATCAATCTCAATCTAAACATGATACTATCAAGGTTAACCAAAATCGATGCCTATTCCAAATTAAACAACCATCAAAAAATCAAAAAATCCAAAATTCACTATTATTAAATTTTTTATTCCTGCCCTAATTTTATTCTCAAATTACCAATTTCAGATATTTAATATGGAATCAAAAAACAACCTCCGACAATCAAAATTGCTCAAATACACTCAAAAGAAACCACCAAATTACATCATCAATCACATTTAGATAACATCAAAAGAATAGAGTTGAGAATTGGACCTTAGTAAATTGAATCTGATTTTTCTTTGATAACAATGAGTTAGTCAAAACACGATCAAAATTCTTGTTCAGAAATCATCAACAATGATTCCCAAATCAACAAATTTGACCCAAAATCTATTTTGCCTAAACTTGGATTTTTTTTATAGGGGGTTTTGTGCTGGGATCGAATGATTATCGTTTTCTGGTGATGGATCACTTTGCTGAAGATCCAATAGACTCTGAAAGTTTACAAAACAATATTTTTAGTGAGATTTTGCCATAAAAGTTATAAATAAAGGAGTTTTGGGGGGGGGGGGGGGTTTCAGGTTTGTAATGGCTGATTCTAGTGGTGGGGATGGATTTTAGGTTAGTTTTTTGGTGGTATAGAGTAGATGACATGGTTTTCTAGTGAATTTCCAGTGATAACTCACCGAAAATAGTCAGCCTCCATCTATTTTCTCTCTCTCTTGTGTTTTTTCTATCTCTCTATTTTTCTCCTTTGCTTACTATGTATGTTGGGTTCTCCCTCCCTATTTTCTTGAGATCTCTCTTGTTCTCTCCCAATGCCTCACTACTTTCCCTCAATTCTCCTCTCTCCATTCTATGACGTGTCCCTCTCTCTATTTACTATTTTTCTCTATCCCCTTCTCTGTAATTTTGTTATTTTTCCTTTTTCCGTGTGTATGTCTATATAAGTTTAGATGGCTATGTGTGTGCATATTCTATAAGAATGTGTGCATTCTTATCTCTTTCACTATAAGCTCCTGTGATTTTGTTATGAGAAATGGGAAAATATAAGTTGAGGTGCGGGTGGGGTAGGAGGGTACGTAGGGTAGGGGTAGGATGGTGAGGTGTTTAAATTTGATTGGATGGGGTTGTTATTTTGTTGTAAATTTGTAATTTTTTGGATAAGGGTGAAAATAATGTGGTGGATTTGTTGTTTTTTTATTTTTTTATGAGGGAAATTATTGAATGGGTAGGGTGCATCATAAGGTGAGTAGGTTGAGTTAATTTTACTTTAGGGAAGTGTTAAATTTTTGTGTCTACATCATGCCCTCTTTAGTTGTAAATACAAAGTGGTTTCATACAAAGAAGTAGATAACAAGACAGAATATGACCTGCCCGTCATTCAAAAGGAAGGAAAAGAAAGATAAATTGCAATCAAATATTGATTTTGGTCATCTTACCTATCTCAAGTTATATGAGAATCGAGTCACAGTAGTTCCCAGGGTTGAAAAGGAGAGGGATTATACCAAGTTGGAGAGCCAAGTAAGGTTATGCTGAGGTTTTGATCCGTGGCTCTTTCATTACATCAAAATGAAAATTACAAGTTAAAAAGATAAATGAAATTACAAAAGCCCTATCTATGCAACTTGTCTTGATTCTTGACTTGAGTCTTCAATGCTTTCTTAAGTGATAAAATATTTTTTTTTCTTTAGTTGATCTTAAAAGTGTATTCTTTATCTATGCAATATCTGGTATTGGAGATTAACTTGAAAATTGACCATGTTGCTCAGGTGGGACTTCTGAATTTGAACTAAAAATCTTTACCCTATTCTCCAAGCGAGTTCCTGACTTGCAATTTAAAATTTTCACCCTTTTTTCTAGATTTCCCCCTGACTTTCACCTTCTTTTCCTTATTCTCTAGGCAGGATCCAAACTTAATTTCTTCGCTCTATTCTCCAAGCGAGCTCCTGACTTGCTATTTCTTCACCCTATTCTCCAAGTGGGATCCTGACTTGCAATTTCTTTACCCTACTTTCCAAGTAGGCTCCTGCCTTGCAATTTATTAACCCTGGTATTTAGGCGGGCTCCTGAACTGCAATTTCTGTACCCTATTCTCCAGGCGGGCTTTCGACTTAAAATTTTTTCACCCTGTTCTCCAAGAGGGCTCCTGACTATTAATTTCTTCACCCTAATCTCCATACAGGCTCCTGACTTGCAATTTCTTCACCCTATTCTCTAGAAGGGCTCCTGACTTACTAGTTTCTTCACCCTATTCTCCAGGAGGGCTATTGGCACGCTATTTCTTCACCCTGTTGTCCAAGCGGGCTCCTGACTTGTAATTTGTTTACCTTGTTCTCCAGGCGAGCTCCTAAACTTAAAGTCAAAAATTGAACATAAATTATCTCAAAAAAAGATTATGATAAAAAAATATCCCTTTTTTTAAGAAAAAAATAAAGTTCCATTTTTAGGAGGGTCTGAATAGAAAGTAAAGTTCCAAATACCATGAATAAAATTTTTGGCCCTTATTTATCATCAGAAAAATTTTGTGATTGTCAAACTAAAGCAGAACTACTTGCAAAATACATAATGCAAAGATGAATCCAGACTCTGGCCAATAAATGCATCTATTGAGAGTAAAATTGAATGACCAAGACTAGGAAATGTGTTCCCCTAGAAATTAAAGAGAGGGACTCTGACTAGAAACTGTGTTTTCTAGTTGTAAAGGTTCAAATTAGGAAGTGTGTCGCCTGACAAATGAAATTGAATTACCCAGACAATGAAGTGTGTCTCCTAGGGGCTAAATGGAAGGACTCGACTAAAAAGTACAGCTTCTAGGAGTGACGGTTCAAGTTAGGAAGTATATTACCTAATGGATGAAATTTGAATATCCATACAAGGAAGTACGTCTCCTAGGGTCTAAATGGAAGGACTCAACTAGAAAGTACCACTTCTAGGAGTGAAGGTTTAAGTTACAAAGTGTATAACCTGATAGATGAAATTTGAAAATCCAAACAAGAAAGTTTGTCTCCTAAGGGTTAAATGGAATGACTCGACTATAAATTGCATCTTCTAGGTGTAAAGATTCAAGTTAGAAAGTATGTCACCTAACAGATGAAATTTGAATAACCTAATAAGGAAGTGCATGTCTTACGGGTTAAATGAAATGGATCGACTAGAAAGTGCATCTTCTAGAAGTAAAGATTTAAGTTATCAAGTGATCATATAACAAAAAAAATTTGAATAACCAGACAAGGAATACATCTCCTAGGGGTTACATGGAAGGACTCAACTAGAAAGTGCGACTTCTAGGAGTGAAGGTTCAAGTTAGGAAGTGAGTTACCTAACGGATAAAACTTGAATATCTAGACAAGGAAGTACACCTCCTAGGGGTTAAATGGAATGACTCGACTATAAAGTGCATCTTTGGGGAGTAATGATTCAAGTTGCGAAGTGTGTCACGTAACAAACAAAATTTATATTACCCAGACAAGGAAGTGAGCCTCGTAGGGGTTAAATGGAAGTACTCAACTAAAAAGCATGGCTTTAAGGAATAAAGGTTCAAAGTTAGGAGGTGCGTATCCTAATAAGCAAAACTTGAATTATCCAGACAAGGAAGTGTATGTCCTAGAGGTTAAATAGAAGGACTCGACTAGAAATTGTGGCTTCTAGGAGCAAAGATTCAAGTTAGAAGGCGCATCACCTAACAAACAAAATTGAAATACTCAAACAAGGAATTCAATCTCCTAGGGATATAGGATAATGCATTTATACCATAAATGAGATTATCAAACCTGTGTCCAGTTTCCTCCAAACACAAACCTTATCCATATAATGTTAATCCCTCCTAGTGTTGAAGTCTCACTATCTTATAGTTTGATGTGATTTAGGATTTTATATTAGCAATACTATCTCTTGCATTTGCAGAAGTTAGGAATCTCACCCTTGATATTTAGGCTTTGAAGGTAACCTGTGCTCCTTTCATACAAAAATACTTGTGAGTATAAATACATGGTGCTTGGTTTATAGCTTCAACATCCAAGGTAGTAGCTCTTGAACTTATTACATTTAGCTTGCTTTAAACTGTTAATGTGTGTCAATGACTTGTTCCACCATTAACCCAAGGTCAGTTATCAAGAATGGCTTTCATGCAAATACTATAATCCTGTCTCACGGTTTCTCCATACTAAAATCTATTGAAACCTTGTATTTCCATGATTTCACAACCTGTCAGCTGATAGGACATATTTTGCTTCACTTGGGATAATTTTACCATCATGTGCAGGCTTTTGTCTGGCTTTGTGCAATTGAAGAACTTGGTAGCAAGTTTTATAATTCTTTATCACTTGTTTTAACATGGACTTGATTCAAAGACATGAGAAAAAGAATAGTGGTTTTCTATTTGGGTGATAGACTCAAAAGAACAAAAGTAGAAATATATAGAAGAAAAAAAAGACAGCGAATGGCCCTTTTTAAAAATAGAAAAAAGAAAAACTTATCTGAAAATGATAGCCAACTGTAATGATTATGACATGAACTTTTGAATTGAGCAGCCTGATATTTCTACCCAAAATTTTCACCAATTATTGTTGAGTTAATTACCCTATAATCGAGTTTCTTCCTTAAGCCAATTGCACTCATATACCTCATCTAGCTAGTGAAGTTTCAATGAATTTTTGCCAATAAGCCTCTCTCATTTTTATTTCTCTCAGATAAACAATGCCTTATGGTTCTCATGAGGGTTTTCATAGATAAAAACCTCTCATTTTATTTCTCTCAGCATACCATTGCCTTACAGTTCCCGTTAGGATTTCACTAATAAAACTCTCTCATTTTTATTTCTTTCAATTCATAATCTTCTTATGGTGCCTGTGAGGGTTTTCACCAATAAGACTCTCTCATCTTTATTTTTGTCCTAATTCATTATGCTGAGGAAGACAAATAGTACCTAAAATGCATCACCATATCCATTGCATGCTTAGCCTTAAAATTATCAAAGATTGATTAAAGGTCTTTCTTGGTATTATGACTCGAATCAGGGTCTGGCTATGACGGGTATCTCAAGTACACCATGGAGCAGCCACCACCCCTAGCACCTAGCCAAACAACACAATATCCCTAAAATCAGATGAATTCTGAACATATAAAAAGATAAGTTTAAGTAAAAGGATATATCTATAACCAATAACCAGTGATCGTCCAAAATAATCGACCAACGTCACCCAAGTCCACAGTAATCCAAAAAAGCCTCTATCCAAAGGAAAACCATAATCATTCTTGGTCGGGACATATCCCTAACTTTGATAGATGACAATGATAATGTTAATGATAATGTAAACTCTTAATTCTAATCTATGAAAGGAACTGATGAAATGTCTTAAGTCTTCCAGAGAAAAGAAGCTCACCACTTCACCACAACGAATAGATGAGTAAGGCTGATCTACCTAACTTTGAGTAGGAAAAATAGAGGTATCTCCGGTACCTGCATTGCATGGGGATACAATATCCAGAGATAGTTAGCGGTTGGAGTGCTAGCATATAACTCAGGGATAAGGGATAAAATAATGTCATGATTAACAATTCAAAACCAGTCCCAAATCTAATACACATAATCATATGCAATTACACACACACATATACATATCGTGTCGGGGTGGGGAACAAGGTTTAGCATGAATCTTTACAACTTTAGCCTGGATCAGGTAGCTTAACCATCATAACATAAGAAGGAACCCACGAGCTACATAGGCCCAGCTCTGCCCAACTAATAGGGCCCCAGTGCATGTGGCCAGACAAACCAGAGGGTATACATATGCACTATAGGGGACTCAAACCTCCTGGCATATCAAGGTGACTTAAGCACCCAATTATGTAGTATAATGTATGGAACTCGGACCTCCCAATCATATGATAATAATAAGGGGGACTCGAACCACCCGATCATATAGACCTCTATGTTAGCAACTGTGGTTTCCAATATTTGTCCCTTAGGACCTCCACTTTCATGACTCAGCTACATAATCCCCATTAAAGAACAATTAAAACAATTATCACACATTTCCATTAATTGAACCACGATATATATCCAGGCATACATTGTTGGTATCTGCATACCAACTACACTTGCAAGGTAATATCAACATGCCGAAATAATTTCATTATTGGCAAACATTCATAGCCCCCTTGGTTCAATTATACATTAGCTTGGGGAATTATATAACCCCATAAGGTTCAGTTTTAAAACTATTATGCTTCATTGACTTTTCACTTTATGCAATAGTTCAAGAGTAGTTCAATAAGAATACTTTTTATATTCAAAAATCAATTTCACAATATAGGGCTGAGGTCATAACCACTTCAAAAGTCACAAGTTAGGGGAAATCACAATCCCTTAGTTGATTTACCAAGATTCCTCCAAAGAACCTTTACCAAAGCCACATCCTTCATCCGCAACCGATGGATTTGCCAATCTAAAATCTCAATAGGGACTTCCTCATAATACAAGGAATCCAAAATGGCCACCTTTTCCAAAGGAACAACCTTCGAAGGATCACCCAAGCACTTTCTCAACATCGAATCATGAAACACCGGATGAATAGAGCTCAAACTAGAAAGCAACTCCAATTCATAAGAAACATTACCAACCCTCTTCAAAACCAAATAAGGACCAGTATAGCAAGGAATGAATTTCCCCTTCTTACCAAATCAAACCACTCCCTTCATATGAGACACTTTCAAGAATACCCAATCACCAATATTAAACTCTAACTCTATTCATCTCATATCCGCGTAGGACTTTTAGAGGTATTGAGTTTATCCCGAATTACCTTCACCTTTACCATGGCTTTTTGAACCAAATCAGGGCCAAATAACCTATTTTTACCAGCCTCAAACCACCTAATGGGAAACCTATACCTCCTGCAATACAAGGCCTCAGACGGAGTTATACCATTACTAGAGTGATAATTATTGTTGTAGGCAAATTCTATGAGAGGCAAGCGGTCAACCCAACTACCACCATAATCAAATACACAAGCCTGAAGCATATTTTCTAAGGTCTGAATTTTCCTTTCCACTTGCCCATCCATCTGTGGGTGCAAATTGATACTAATGGTTACCTTAGTCCTCAAACCTCCCTAGAACGACCTCCAAAAGCGAGATGAGAATTGGGTACCTCGATCAGATATAATGGAAATTGGAGCATTATGTAACTTCATGATATCCTCAATGAACAACTTGGAATAATCCTCAGAAGAGAAATTAGCCCTTACCGGCATAAATAAGCAGACTTAGTCATCCTATCTACGATGACCCAAATCGAATCAAGTTATTGGTGAGACAGAGGAAGACCGGTAACAAAATCCATATTAATTATTTCCCATTTCCACACTAGCAGCTCAATCTCTTGAGTCAACCTACCGGGCCTCAAGTGCTCCACCTTCACTTGCTAACACACGATGCACTTAGCTAAAAAATTGGCTACACCTCGCTTTGTATTATTCCACTAAAATATTTTATTAAGATCATGATACATTTTCATCGATCCAGGATGAATAGTATAATATGAATCATGAGCTTCAGCCAAAATTCTTCCTTGCAACCCATCTATATTGGGAATAGACAACCTCCTTTGGCACCTCAAGATACCATCACCATGAATCTTAAAAGCCATCACCTTCTGGTGACCTACATCATCTTTGATCTGCATCAAGATAGGGTCCAATACTTGCTTCTCCTTTACCTCAGCACCAAGACATGACTTTCCCACCACATGAATAATCACATCACCATTTTTGGAGTCCAAAAGACAAATGCCAAAATTAACCAAACGGTGAATATCCTTCTCTAAATCGTACTTCTCCTCATTACATAAGAAAATCTCCCATAGATAACCTGCTAAGAGCATTAGCAACTATATTAGCTTTACTTGGGTGATAGTGAAGACTTATGTCATAGTCCTTGAGCAACTCAAGCCACCTCTTTTGCTTGAGATTTAGCTCTTTCTAAGCGAACACATATTTTAGGCTTTTATGATCAAAATAAATATCAACATGGACCCCATACAAATAATATCACCAGATCCACAATGCTAATGCCATGGCTAATAATTCCAAATCATGAGTCGGTTAATTTTTCTCATGAACATTCAATTTTCTAGAGGTATAGGCCATAACTCTACCATGCTACTTCTATACACAACCCAATCCTACCAGGACGTATCACAATAGACCATAAAACCATCAGTACCCTCAGGTAGAGTCAATATTAGGGCCAAAGTCAACATATCAAAACTACCCTCACAAGCACCAGACCATAAGAATTTTTTCTTCTTATGAGTCAACTTAGTTAATGGGGCAGTAATAGAAGAAAAACTCTACACAAACCTTCTATAATAATTGGCTAAACCCAAGAAGCTTCGAATGTTAGTTGGAGTCATGGATTTAGACCACTTCTTAACCACCACAACCTTTTGTGGATCTACTATGATCCCTTCACTAGAAATAACATATCCCAGATAAGTCACATCATTCAACTAGAACTCATACTTAGAGAATTTAGCATACAACTACTACTCCATAAGGGTCTGTAACACCAAATAGAGATGATCAACATGATCCACCCCTCTCTTTAAATACACTAAAATATCATTAATAAATATGATTATGAACAAATTCATAAGATCCATGAATGTTTTTGGGGACCTTGTCCCAGTATTTAGACAAATGTTAATTTTTGTATTATTAGAGATTTTGTAGACTAATTTTCATGTGGTTTCAGATGTTTATGATTTTAAATTTTGTATTGTTCAGTTGAATTCAAAAAATGACCATGATTTCATTTGTTTATTTTCTATATTTACATATAGTATATGAATGATGTGTATGATTACCGGATAGTAAGGGCACTCGGGCCTTCATGGTTTGGGATACTCATCGTGACCAGGGCCTTAGTTTGGGTCTTGAAAAACTTAGTATCATAGCATGGTTCATAGTCCCAGAGTGTCTATGAGATCACGTCGGGTAGAGTCCTTTTATGGGTATATAGAGAGCCAAACTTATAAAGAGGAAGCTACTAGGTATTTATGAATGTTCCACTTTTCTTCATGTTCTAGATCGTTCCATTGTGTTGTCTATTTGGAAGTTATTCAAATTTTTTCTTTACCCTCATTTTATTAACTATGTCTCCTTGTCGAGTTGATTCAAGCGCAGAAGCTTAGAGTCTAAATGATATGGTCCCTTATAATTGAGTCATAAAAGATTATGAAATTTGTACAAAAACTTGAGAGGAGTCCATGAGTGCTTTAAAGTGTATCGATTTAAGCTTTTACCCCTATTAACATCAGTCGTGCATTTGATCTTGAGGTATGGAGTGTGTCCAGTCCCCCCATTTATAAAACCCTTGTTGTAGATATCATGATTAAGGTTAGTGATATATGTCAGAATGTTGGAATAATATTTCCACCCGAGTAGTAGTTTGTGCTAAGGTGTCATATCCTATTGGTAGTAAGATGATCCCGAATATAGTGATATGACATCACAAGCTTAAAAGTCAGAATAAGGGTGAATTTTGCATAAGAAAGCTAGTTTAATTATATAACCATTGAGTAAGGGATGGGTTGCCATTTGATAGCGATAAACTAATGTGGTAGCAATATTTGTAGTTTATATGGTAGTCTGTGGAGGAAGTGTTTAGATATGATTATTATCTATTCAAAATAAGGAATGAGCCTAGAGTGGATAGGTGTGATGGTTATATTAACCCCTTATAGGCTGTGAATGAAAACAATTGGATTAGCCAATAAGTTATAGGTATAGACTCATTGTTGTGTATGGAAATATGAAGGTATTTGTGATGCAGGCATGGGAAAGTAACTATGATATGAGAATGCGGATTATGTTGATAAGATCATAATATGACATTAAGATCAACTATCCCTATTATGTGACCTTACCCTCTTGATTATCTATTCTCTAATAGTTGTAAACTGGTACTTTATGTGAGAAGGTATGTAGTGGATTTTTGAATTATAATAGTGATGTCATGGAGGGGTTTTGATTGTAGGTGTTAGTTAAGTGAAGTGAAGTATTTGGGTTGATTTCCCAATTTGATGGACTAGTATAGTATATGGCATGCTTTACCGGTGGTATATAATTGATGATAGACAATAGGTTTGAACTTTAGATGTGGAGTATAGTGGTGTGAATAGTAGCTCAAGATTGATAATGCATGTTTTGTGGGAATAAATTAGTTGGTTTGGTGTAGTGTTTGAAATAGCCTAGGTTGGGGACTTGTAGAATAAGGAGTGAATAATTATGATATGTATACAGTCATGAGGACTAGTGTTAAAAGATGAGGAATTTTGGTTGAATCATTAAGTGGATAAGAGCGTATGTATATAAGAATAAGTTGAACCCCGAGGTATCATATTGTTGGATGAGGTATGATGTGTATGAGTGTCAGATATACCTAGATTTCATTCTTGAATCTTGTAGTATGGAGAAGTCTGGGGAGTTATTGTATAGTGTTAATTAAAGTTAAACTTGAGGAATTATAGGTAGGAAATAGACGTATTAGGTATAGTTGTGCAAATTTTGTTAAGTTGTAAGTTATGCGATAAGAGGTTTAATCCGAGTATCTTAAGTAGTGGGGAATGATTTATTATTTGATAAGGAGTGTGGATGTGTATTCTCATGAGAGTAGGAGTGATAGGGTGATAGCTATAGAGGCTAGCGAAAGTTAAGAGTAGCGTTCTTCAAAAGCAATGCCTTTAGAGTATAGTAAAAAAGGGGGAACTTAGCGTTTATGTGTATGGTGATACCCTATTGTATCAAATGTTGTGCATATAGATTTAATGAGAAGATATGTCCTCAAGTCTAGTATTGTGACTTTGAGCTAAGAGGGAGATGATGAGTTAAAGTAGTTTCCAAATTTTCTTGTGGATTCAAGTTTCAAGTTAGAATCTTGATAAATCAATTCCTATTCAAGCAAGCTCCTTCTAGTTTGATTTGAATGGACATCTACCAATGTCTTGTATAATCAAGTCCTGCGTATGTCTAAGGTTTTAGCACTCTATGTAACTCATGTCATGTTCTGACCTCCAAACTAGAAGTAATATTGTCCCTCAGTGATCCAATATTCCAAGTATCCAAGCTCTCTGCTATGTTACTCATGATCCATAAAAATCCATGTCTCACATAATGCTTGGTTCTAAGAAACTATGCTTTCTATGCATTACCAATTCATTTTATGCCAGGATAAGCCAAAGTGCTAACTCATGGAAAATTCCATTTCTTTAAATGAGGAGCAATCGCTTGAAGTGAAAATTTGTGTCTTAGTTGTAATGTAACACCCTGTAGCATTATCGACTCAATACCACTCTTAGTTGCATGCATAGAGAGCTTAAAACCTGAAATTTTTCTAAGTGTTAATAGACTTAGTCATATTTTTGAGCTCCTAACTTCCCTGATTTTTAAATTGATCTTCCTGACCCCGACACATAGATTTTTGAGCTGATTCATGATTAGGGGTGAAAAGGGGATGTCTCGGGGAAGTTTTGAATTTTTCAGATGATGTTTGAAGCATGTTTGGATGGTCCAAAAAGTAGACCAACGTGATATAGTCATATCGTACTAGGAAATACAATGACAGGGACCAACGCGATACGTCGCATTTCATGTTGAGGAGACCATCACAGCATGGCGCTTAACGCATTGGGTGCCCAGTTTATCTTAATGATTTCTTGGTCCAGGAGGGTATTTTAGTCTTTTTCCCTCATTTTATCTTGATATGTGCACCAATGTTTTCTCACTATACTCTATCCTAAGAATGTATGTTTCCTTGTGTTTCTGCCGAATGACTCCCTACTTATGATCCAGACATTGATATAAGAAGTACTTCATGATGGTATCATATCTTCACCTCATGTCCTACCTCGAGTAGATCAACATAAATAGGTTATAATTAGGTAGTTTTTCTCCCATTCATGATGCTTGTGCTTAGGTCCCTTAATGACCCTCCATATGTTAATACGATAGTGGTTGTGGAGGCGTAGTAATGTGTTAGGTAGAAGAGTAGATTGATCTTAAAGGTGAAATTTTTTATGTAATTTCTTGAGCTGAGGATATAGGAGAAAGGGTAAGAGGGAGATGGACTTTCATTATGTGAAATCGTGGGGAAGGAGGTATGTAGCAAAAATAATTTGAGAGTAATTGTTGGTCTTTGTAGGGAGATCTATGAAGTGGGTGTAGCAATGATAGGCTTGAATGTTGTGATTGATGAGAAAACAACCCATCTACTATATGGTTAGTATTCCTTGAATTAAAATTGAGGGTGTTTAATGATAGTGATAAGGTGAGTTAATATCCTTAATGGTATGTAGAGTACACGGTCCTGTAGCTTAAGTCATCTCCTTATTACTTAGAGTTAGGCTTCAACATAAAAGTACTTTGCAGTAGGACTCAAACTCTTGTGGTTAGACGTATGATGGGAGAATTATAAGTTGAAAGGTGTGAAGTATGTTATTTATTGTTTGGGGTGTAGACAATTAGTTCCTCTAAGTTTAAGTCTATTCGTTTTACCAATGTAAATTAGGCCTCTTATCACCAAATTACTCATGCGTTATACTTTGATGATTATGATTCATAGAACTCATTTGCAAAATCATCCATATGTAAAGTCTCTTACCTTAGTTTTATGCTTACATGTTTCACTAGGGGTTATCATGAAGCTTATTTAATGCCTTTGCATATTTTGGTTGAGGAAAGATGTTCAATGTGAGATTACATTCTTTATTCTATACTTTTAGAGCTTAAAAAGGTCCCTACCATTATTTGGGATGAATGATCCTAAGGGGGAGATAATGTAACACCCTGTATTTTTGAGCTAGAAATTGAACCATTGTCCCAACATGTGTAAGCTCTAATAGAAATGATTTTTAAGTGATCATAAGTGTCGTGATGTTTATCCTCATGTTTGAAGTGCTTTTGAGGTGATAAATGTTCCTAGGAACCACTTAGAGTAAAGTCGATCTAAGATCCTTTGATCTGGCTAAATCTTTGTATCCGATTCTACAAGGGTCTATTTTGAACGTGCATAAATTTTGATATATGTAGAATTTTAAAGCTCAAGACCCACCAAATTATATATAATTGAGTTAGCTTTCCAACTATACCAATTTCGTCTTAATCCGATACACGAGTAAAAAGTTATGGTATTTTTTGTGAGAGGCAGTAAGCGGCACGATTGGGATGCAACGTGGCTCACCGGTCCTCTCCACACTATGAGCGATGTAACACGTTGCTCTCCCTAACGCGATATCTGACGCGACTTGAAGTTGTTCCACACGCCATTTCAATTCCTTAAGGGGCTAGGGGCACTTTGGTCATATTCCCACACCTACAATCCGTCCATAACACAAAATTTCAGCCACAAGGAGCATTAGTTGCCTCTTTAGTTTAATTTTCACTCAAAGAAAAATCCTAGCAGCCTCCTAAGAACAAGATTCAAATCTTCTTCTCCAAAACAAGAATTCAAGCCATTTAACTTCAAGATTTCCAAGAAATAAATCAAGATTTGGGTTTTATTCTTCGAACTAAGTAATCTAAGGTACGTTGGGGTTTTCTAAACTACATGGGCATATTGTAATCGTTTTGATGATGTGTGAATGTTGATAATTCATATATCTACAAAGGGTTTTTGAATTTACATTAACAATAATGCATTGCGAACCCTTTTTGTTAATAATGTTTTGTTTTTAGGCTTTCCCCCTTAAATTCGATTTTTGTTCATATATATAAGTATGCATGTGGTTTGAGTTTTGAAACTTGAATTGAGAGCATGAAGATTTATACTCTATCTCTTGTTATGAACTATTTGATTTCATATTGAGAAGCATGATATAGATGTCTTTACTATTGTTTATTAACTTGGTATTAGTAATGACATCAGAGAGGCCATTTTCTTATTTACATAAACAAAAGTGGTGATTTAAAGAGTTGCATGGTTTGTGACAAGATACTTGACCACCACGTGTGTGTAAATTGAAATTAAGGATCTTTGTCTAAGTTTTCATGAATTTCACTATACGCATCCTATTGTGTTGTTTGAATAGTTTGGTGGTCTGAACACAAAGTTTTAAATAAAAGGACTGAAATATGAAATTATCTGGCTTAGATATGACTTGGAAGTCTTGGTATGATGATACCAAAACAGATAATGCCATGATAGCACAAAACAGAATAGAAAGCAGAGTTTCCTTCAAATTTTCAGATTTTGAAGTTTAGAATAATGCATGTTTAGAAAGAATTAAAAATAGGCTTAAAGAGATATAGGTGGTTACCCGAAGAAGGCATGAGCCTAGAAAACTCATTGCCCAAAACAGTGTTTTGCCGATAAAGGTTATTATGTCCTCAAAGAGGGATTATACGATGGCCTAGTGCCCTATGGCGTTTTATAATTAGAAACTCCAACTCTTGCGGAAAACATGGGTTGGGGGCTTGTACGCCGAGTCAAGAGAGGATTCCATATAGCCTGTGCGATTGTAGAATTATAGGGTGTACCACCTAACTCAGAAGTAAAGCAAAGAGTGAGTCTTGGTTTCAAAGAATTGTTTCAAAGTCTTTGAAGTTTGCCCATGTATTTTCATATATCATATGTAACGTGTTTTACAAATTACTCTCACTTATGTTGTAACAAGTACATTATTTTGGATTTCTCTGCATACTAGTACATCTGCATTGAACCCCTATATTTCAGGATCTGAGGCACAGTCCCGGGGTCTCGCTAAGCAGTATACTTATTGGCCAAAGTTTTCAATTGGTGAGCCTCCCTTATTTCAGAAGGCCTTGATTATTGGACATTGCTATTATGTATTGTTTCATGGTCTGACTAGTGGACTTGTCCCAGTATTTAGACAGATGTTAGTTTTCATATTATTAGATATTTTATAGACTAGTTTTCATGTGGTTTTAGATGTTTATAAATTTAAATTCCGTATTGTTCAGTCGAACTCAAAAAATGACCATGATTCTATTTGTTTATTTTCCACATTTACTTATAGTATATGAATGATGGGTATGATTACTAGATAGTAAGGGCGCTCGGGCCTTCATGGTTCGGGATGCTCGTTGCGATCGGGGCAGCGATTTGGGTCGTGAAAGCTAGCATGTAATTCAGTGATAAAGGATAAAATAATGTCATGATTAACAATTCAAAACCAGCCTAAAATCCAATACACATAATCATATACAATTATATATATATATATATAAATATATCATGCCAGCATAGGGAATGAGGCTTAGCATAAATCTTTAAAACCTTAGTTTGGATCGTGTAGCTTAACCGTCATAACATAAGAAGGCACCGTGAGCTATGCTTTCCCCCAGCTAGTAGGGCCCCAGTGTGTATGGTCGCACGAACCAGAGGTTATACATATGCACTACCTGGGACTCGAACCTCCCAGAATATCAAGGTGACTTAAGCACCCAATCATGTAATATGATGTGGGGGACTCGAACCTACAAATCATAAGATAATAATAAGAGGGAGTCAAACTACCCGGTCATATAGACCCCCACGTCGATAACTGCGGTTTCTATTAATGGTCCCTCAAGACCTCTACTTTCATGACTCAGCTACACAACCCCTCTTAAAGCCCAGTTAAAATAATTATCACACATTTCCATTCATTAAACTACAATACACATTCATGAATACATTGTTCCTATTGTCATATCAACTACACTTGCAAGGTAATATCAACATGCCAAAATAATTTAATTATTATAGAATATTCATAGCCACCTAGTTCAATTATACATTATCTTGGGGAATTACACAACCCCATAAGGTTCAATTTCAAAACCATTATGCTTCGTCGACTTTTCACTTTATGCAATAGTTCAAGAGTAGTTCAATATGCATACTTTTTATATTCAAAAGCCAATTTCACAAGATGGGATTGAGGTCATAACCACTTCAATAGTCACAAGTTTAGGGAAATCACAATCCTTTAGTTTATTCATCATGATGATGCATTAAATTGATTTTAAAATCACCATTTAACCATAACCCATACAGGGAGAAATACTTAACATCACATAAACAACAGTTATTCAAAACCCTCAACCTATCTTTCAAAACCAACATTAATACCATATGAACACCACTTTAAAACATATGTTTTTAATAAATTAGAAAGTAGAGAAGAGTAACATACTTGAAATATCCAATATTATGGAGAGAATTCAACCCTTGATGCTCTCCTTGACCTACTTCTTAAAAAACCCAAGCATGGATGCTTGAGAGACTTGAGAGAGAAGAAAGAATGTTTGGAGTGTATTATTGATGAAAATAATCCCCTAAGTATGTTTATAGGTCGTGGGTTATTATTTTGATAACAGGGGAATGTCTAAAACACCCTCATTTAAAAGCTGGAAAATAACTGTCAGTCATGAGACTCGTTGCGACTCATTATAACTCATCTCCATGAGTCATTGTAAAGATAGTGTCACCTATCACACACACACTATGTACTATATTACTCATATAAAATGACTCATAGTGAGACCCTACGACTCGCAGGGTCTAATCGTAGTCAACACAAAAACTATTTAGGGTATATACTGGACATCCTACGATTTGTACCCAACAAATTATAACGAGTCCTTACGAATTGTATTGATCCACTCTTACTCAGAATAGAACTCAACCACACACATACTGTTTAGGCCATGATTGGGTCCCTAGGACCCATCAAAACTCCTTACGACTCATAAGGAGAGTCATAGTCAGGATAGTAAGGATAAAATTTTAGAAATTTTTAAGGACCAAAAACCCAGGGTGTTACACTTAGTTGTACCGTGGCTTTTAAAAAGAGTAAGAAAGAAAGGATGACATGAGTCTTAAATGATAGTTGAAGTGGGTTGGGACTTACAACTTTTGGAATCGACTCAAACAAATAAAGATTAACTCTTGCCCCAGTTTCTTTAACTGAGTGATTCAAAACTATTTATTAGGTTGACCAAAACGCAGAGTAGGGCTACCTACGTATCTTATCATAGAAATAATCAGGTCAAACATATTTCAAGTAACTTGTTTTTTTTCTTTGATTTGATTTCTTTTCTTCTTTCTCCTCTTTGGGACTATTTCTGACTCTATTTTTCTTGACACTTCTATCTCCTTTTTTGACTAACTTTTTTCTTACACTTGTTTGACTTTGTTATTTTTCTAGACACTTTTTTTAACTTTTTCTGACTTAACTTTATTCTAAAAGAGGCCCTACGAAAGAACAATTAGAACTAAAGCTCAAACAGGGTAACAAAGGATGAAACACTGTTTGGATAGCAGAATAAAATGTCTTCATCATATCAATCCTTAAAATACAGTTACAAACATGCAATATGAAAGTGGAAGATAAAGCTCACTTATACCATCTTTTCCACAATACTAACTTGAACTGAATATGTCTGTTAACTCTTTTTCTGCACCTGTCAAACATACAATTCCATCGTTGTTGTACACACCTCACATTGGAGGGGGAATAGAGTATAATGGATTTTGGGAAGGATAGTAATGTTGGGAGTGATTATATGGAGCTTGGGTATAAGTCTTGGATTGAATTGAGATTAATGGTGATGTGATCTTCTTGAATGTGTATGTTGCCCAGCTATAACAGTAGCTACATCTTCCTTATTCTTCTTCCCTCCAACATTTCCTAAACTATTTTGAATTACCTGTGTAGTTGCTTTTAATGCTGCAAAATTCATAATACAACCAGTCTTAATCATATCCTCTATCATCTCCCCCATTTAAAGGACCTCAATAAATAGTTTGCCTAATGTTGATAACAGGTGCTAAAAGTATGTTTCATCCTGTTCTTGAATAAATACCTCCTTCATCGTACTTTCATTCATTGGTGGTTTTACCTTTGCAGCTTGTTCACGCCATCCAATGCCATATTCTTTGAAACTTTCAACACTCTTCTTTGTCATGTTGGTCAAGGACTTTTCATCGAGGACCAAGTCAATATTGTATTGAAATTGATGCACAAATTTACTAGCCATATCATCCCAACTATTCCTCTTAACAATGATTTGATCAACAAACCATTCAGAGGCTAACTTGCTAGACTCTTTTTTGAAATAAGACATAAGCATTTCTTGTCTTTTTTCAGCTCCTGTCAATTGATTGCAATAATGCCTCAAATGTGTTACGGGATCCCTGTGTCTATTATATTTCTGAAACTTTGGCCTCTTAAAGTCAAGGGAAAGATTAACATTTGGAAATATGCATAAGTCCTTAGATGAGACACTTTTGTACCCCTCAAGTCCTTGCAAGTTCTTCATAGCCAGTTTTAAAATTTTCACCTTTTGGGCCATTTTTTCTTGTTCTTCAATCATAATAGGATTCTCAGCATTAAGAGAAAACTCAGTTGGTTGAGTTGTAATGCCTGAGACTACCCTCTGGATGTCACATGGTGCATAGAACTACAAGTGATCCTAAGATAACCTATGATACTGGCATGATTCATGAGCAACTAAATAGATACATAAAATAAAAGTAATAAGTGGAAGAGATTTCATTAGATGAACTTTTTAAATACCAAACTATTAAAAAACTTACAACACTAGTTATACAAAGAAAACTGAAACTAAATACATCAACTTTGACTAACTACCTATAATGCCTCTACTAAAACTACTATAGGTAGCCAAGACATGACCCCCATCCATCCCTAATCAATACAACTGAAAAAATATAATACTAGAACTAAAGTTGACTCGAGTCCTTAAATCAAGAGAACTCATCAACTGCTGGCTAAAAGTTATGTGTTGTCTGATCATGGTGTTGTGGGCTATAAATAGTACCTATATTATGAAATAATGTAGCCACACAAACATATATGTGGTCAGTACTTCTAGAATGTACTGAGTATGTGGGGGTGATGCAATAAGTAAAACTAAAATTGAGCATACTTTCAAATCATGTATGCTAAGTATTAAAGGACTCACCTTGATCATGAATAAAATTGAAAGTTGAAATATCATAAAACATGAATAATAAAGTATAATCTGATAAGCTTAGTGAGTCATTACACTTAGTTTCTAAAATCTTTACTTTTATGGGAGATTCTTATAACCGACATAAACCATGTGAGCTATCATGGAGTCCAACATCCTACCTACGTTAGGGAGAGATTCTATACCCTTTCCATTGGAATAGAACCTTAACTTAAAGTGATCACTATACCTAGCCCAAGTGAGGTGAGGAGACACTCTCTGGCAAGGTCCCTTAAACCTATGAGGGCATGTAGTTTCTAGAAAATAAGATGCGTTAAACCCATATTTCCTTCTCGGTGCTAAATACAACTCCTAAAATATATACTTATATACTCATACTTATGAAATCCACCTTAAAATAGAATATGTGTTTGTAAAGTAAAAACCAACTATATTTTTCTGACTTAAATCATATTCAAAAGGAAACTTGTGGATTTTTTGTCTTATATGAGATCATAAGATCAAACTGAAATTTAATAATGTAGCAATTCTTGTAAATTAAACTTATAAGCTTAAACTTCTTGTAAACTCAATAGTTTATGCCTAAACTTGAAATCATGCATTGTTTCATAGACACTTCATATAAAAAATATCAAACTAAATGCTCAAATTGAAGTCTTTTATCAACTCATCAAACTTCATGTCAAAATAGTAAAAATCATCTCATAATAGCAATCATATAATTAAAAACATGAATTGTGCAAACTAAACTTCAAATCACATAATAATGTCATAATTTCAAGAATGTGGAAATTGGGCATGAACCCTAATTGAAATCACATAAATTTAACTTTAAAATCAAATTTTTTGGGCACAATGATGAAAGATTATCCTTTCTCAAACACTACATACCTGATTACTTCTAGTTCTTGAATTGAAGTTTTGGTGATTTGGACTTGGAGATGAAAAATCCTAATTTCTTGCTTTGGGAGAAGAGAAAGATCACATGTTTAGTGAGTAATTTGGTGTTGTGTCGAGAATGAGAGATTCATAGTTGTTTTGTCTTGTTATTCAACCTTAAAATAGGTTAAACTATGTAGTTATAGGGTTAAACGAACAGGAAAAGACCAAAACACCTGTAACACCCAGTATTTTGCATATTCTGGTCTATTTATATAGAACTTGGTATAGCCTTGTGTATAGGTAATAGACGAGATTTGTTATGCAAGTATTGATGGTATAGATGGAGTTCTATATACTTTTCGTACATTTTAGTGTGATGTAACCAAGTTAACATCAATACAACTATTTAAACTTGGGATCGTAAGCTAGTATTTTAATCTAAAGTTTGAAGAGACCAAGTGCATACAAGTTGCAAGTTATATTAAAAAGGTTGACGACTGAAAATGGAATAAAAATTAAGTTGCTTATTTGACTGAATTAAGTAAGTAGGTGAGTTACCTACTTGAGATATATTGACCAAGTTAGTGGACCCAAGGCTATGGATCAGATTTAGTCCTATGTTAATGTACATGTTTGGGCCTAACTTAAGTAAAAGAAAAGGCAATGAAGAAAAGGCCCAACACTTAAACCTGCCAAAGGCCCAAGTTAATTGAGCCCAAATAAGAATTTAAACAAATAGGTGCATCACCTACTTTGACGTTTTAAGAAGCTTGATCTCTTTAAGTAGGTGCATCACCTATTTGGACCCTTTTGACCAATTTTGAAGTCCAAAGTGAATGAAAATAGATGGTAAAAAATAGTGCCTTTATAAGGCCAAGTTTCTGGTCATTTCCTTCAATTCTAAGTCATAAAAAGTAACATATTTCATAAAGTTTTCCCTACTTCTCACTAAAATAGCTAGGAGTTGCCCCAATTTTCCTTCTAGAGTTCTTGAAGAAACCCTCACCTAGGTAAGTGAAAACAACTATGCTTTAGCTTAATTCTCCCATAGAAGATTAGGAAAACATTTTATTCATGCTTAATTATAAGTCCATGGTAGAATATAAAGTAAGCTAACTGCTCACTTTTTCTTTGCTATTAAGCGACTTCTCTTTTCTTCTTTGATTTAAAGTGTGAAGGAAAATTTAAGTTCTTAAAGAGTTTGAATTAGAAGGATAACTTGAAAAAAATTTAGGTAGGGTGGCTGGTCAATTATGTCCTCTTTATATATGAATTTGGGAAATAATTATGGATATGTTATTATTAAGAACTCAACGGATGATGAGTTCCATATTTGATTGCTACGATAAAAGGGATTTAGGGATGTTTTGTGAAATGTTTTGTGTGTATATATTGGGGGCTTCCAGGTTGTTATTGGGGAAAGGTGTGATTATTCGTACTAAAATATAGAAAAAAGGTGTGGTGGTATACCACCGAATTAATTATTGTATATATTTATTGTCCATGTTGTTTTGTGTATCATTTGGAGGGTGTAATGAAGCCAAATTTATTTCAGGGGATCTTATAAGAATATGTATGGTATGTGGGTGTAATTGGGGGAGAAAGGGGTTAAAATAACACCCTTGATTGATAAACTAAGGCTTACTGCCCGACTACTGATTTGGGTAAAATTAAATAGCCCAATGTGTTGGCTAGTTACTGATATTATTTTTACCATATACTTTATTATAGATAAACAATCCTAACGACTGGAAGTTAAGTTGGGTTAATAGCAGAGTTATACAACCATGTATGTAAGGCTACTCTATGTCGTATTCTTTGGGATAAAATCCAACACTTGTGGTACAAAGTAAGACTCTAAAGCTCTCCCATAGTAAATGATACCTAGTGGTAGCACATGACCTCCCATCTAGCTATTAAACTTGTTCCCACTCCCTAATGTGCCAAAATACCTCACCAGATGCTTATTATCAAGTCTACATTTTTATATTCACTAGCAAGTTTCAAGAGTTCTCCTTTAAGTCAAATAAATCTCATATGTTATTTTCAGCTCCTGAATATTTCATGTGTGTACAATTTGCTCCATACCTTTTTGTCATTGCATTAAGTGCTTATTCGCATGTCTCTTATTGGTAGATTATTGTTCAAAGGTACCAAAATTTTATGACCTCCAAAGTAACAATCTCAAAGGCTAGATAAACTAAGTAATGCAAATCTTAATTGAATGGGTGGTAGCTCAGGGGCATAAGCCTAGCATGGGCTGATCCTGATACCTTTATATGCGGGTCGTTGCTCAAGGGAATAAGACTAGAATAGGCCAATCCTAATGTTTATATATGGGTGGCAGCTCAGAGGCGTAAGCCTCAGCATTTGTCTATTTACCACTAATCAGCTGGTCATTTGTATCATATGGATTACAAAGATTATAAATTAAGAAAAGTAAAATGAAAAAAATAATGTAATGTACTTGACCCTACAAGTATATATAAAGGTAGTCTACTGTCACTATCTGTACACTTGTATCTGATTTTCATTGAGCTCCTATATTATGTGTGGTTACTTTCTGCCTTACATATTCAGTACATATTTTCATACCGATGCCCCTTATGGGGGACCTAAATTTTATGCTGCAGGTACAGGTGCTTCAACTAATACACCTTTTCAGTAGGAGCCTAGGATATCCAGCGGCTATTGGTGAGCTCTATATTGATTCGAAGCTTTTCAATTCTATTTTGTATATTTTGGTATTGTGCAAATGTTAAGAGTATGGCAGGGGTTTGTCCCGACCTTAGCTAAGTGTCTATGTATCTTTTAGAGGCTTTGTAGACCAATGTAAAGTTAAGCATGATAGTGTCTTATCTTTTAGATGTTCTGGCCCTAAAGTCCAAGTCTAGTATATATAGCTTTAGGCTTATCATTTATTTCTCATCAATGTATTATATCCATGCATGGAAAAATCTTTGGTTATTATAGTTACATGTATGATAAGTACAAGGTTATGGATTGGTTCTCTCAGGCCTTCACAGCTATAGGTGCCTGTCCGCCCTAATAGGATTCGAGGCATGACAAAAGTAGTATCAGAATAGGTCATCCTAGGGAATATACAAAGCCATGTCTACATAGAGTCTTGCTTATAAGTGTGTTATGCACCACATCTATAAACAAGAGGCTATGGGACATTTTGGGGTCGTCTCTTCTACTTCATATCTTAAATCATGCAATAGAGCCCATGTTGTAGGTGAAGTCATATTTAACCATTGAATCTTTTTTTCTTATCATAGTAAAGATGTCGGTTACAAGGAGTAAGAATACAGGTAAGTGAGTAGATGCAGCTACCAAAGAAGGGACCAGCAAGTCACCACCTAGACAAGCTAATCAAAGTGAGGCTCAAGCTGAGTTTGTATCATGAACCTCTTCTACTCCTCCATCTCTAGAAGAGCTAAAGAGGGGGAGAACAACATCCTCAGAACCACCAATTAATGCTACTGAGCAAGATCTAAGGAATGTGGAACAATTTCTAGCTTGTATAGTTATTGGAAAAGCTCAAGGACAAACTATTCCAACCATGGGTTCTAGTGGTGCAAATAGGGCAGCTAGCCTACAGACTCAAGATTTTCTTAAGTTGGATCCTCCCACATTCACTAGATCAGATCTTAATGAAGACCCACATGACTTTATTGATCAAATCCAAAGGGCTCTAGTTGTCATTCATGTATAGGGTAAAGAGAGTTGATCTAGCTATATATAGATTCAAAGAGGAGGTTATATTTTGGTATGAAGACAGGAAACGATCTAGGGGTATCGATGCACCTCAGCTACTTGGAAAGAGTTCAAAAAGGTATTTCTTGATCATTACCTTCCATTTGAGATTTGAGAGGCACGTACGGATTAGTTCTTGAATCTTTACCAAGAAAATATGAGCTTGAGGGAGTACAGCCTCTGGTTTAACTCTTTGTCTACATGTGATCCTAATGTAGTAGCTACTATGGATGATAGAGCTCATCAATATGTTGATACATTGGATCCATATTTGGTTAGAGATTGTACTATTGCTGCCATAAATAAAGGCATAGATATAGAGAGGATTTAAGCTTTTTCTCAAAAAATAGAGTATTAGAGGTAAAGAAAAAGAATATAAGAATTGGAAAGAGGGTATACCAAGAGGGATAGATCTACGTGGGAATTTATGGAATCCTAAGGAGAGTTTAGGCCTCAATTTTCTGATAAACCGCCTAGGCCATTATCTTCTTATTTTATAGCTAGTGCTCTATCACTGTTCCAAGGGTACAAGGCCAATCAATTTTGGCAAATAAGTAAGAGTCAAATTTCACAAACAGCGGGGTATCAAGAGCAAACGAGTATAAGCAATTAAGGCCTTCTCATCAGCCATGTAAATAATATAGAAAGCTTCATTTAGGTTCATGTCAATTTGGGATAGATTCTTGATTTTGGTATGGTATGTCGGGACATATGATGAGAGAATGCACACAAAGGGGCATGGGTGGTATGGCACGACCTATTGGATCAACCATTGCATCATCATCATCGGTGCCATTTTTTGGTAGGGGTGCACAAACAATAGGTCATGGTAGAAGTGTTAAAGGAGTAACTAGTTATAGTGGGGTTCAAAATCGTACATATGCTCTAGTGGATCAACAAAATTTAGAGGCTTCTTCGAATATGGTTACAGGTACATTGCCCATATTTTCACATAATGTATATGCATTAATTGATCTGAGTTCTACATTATCATATGTCATTCCATTGGTTGCTAAAAAGTTCAAAAGAATGCCAGAATTACTAGTTGAGCAATTTCAAGTATCTACGTTGGTTGGTGAATCTATTATATCTCAGAGAGTGTATCAAAACTGTATAATAACTATTTGTGGTCATGATACAATGGTTGATCTTATTGAGTTAGAAATGGTAGATTTTAATGTTAAAATAGGTATGGACTAGTTGGCTTCTTGTTATGCCACAGTAGATTGCCAAACTAAGAGGATGTATTTCAATTTTCCAAGAGAGGCAGTCCTTGAATAGAGGGGTAATATTGGTGCACCAAGACGTAAATTTATTTTTATTTTGAGGCAAAAAGGATGATTTCCAACGGTTACATATATCATCTAGTTAGAGTGACAGATACAGATGTGGAGCCACCAACTCTTCAAACTATTCTAGTGGTAAATGAATTTCTCAATGTATTTCCTGAAGATCTTCCAGTTTTACCTCCTAAATGAGAATTCGAGTTTGGTATTGATGTAATTCCAGGTACTCAACCAATCTCAATTCCTCCGTATAGAATGGACCTAGCAGAATTATGAGAGTTGAAAGAGCAATTAAAAGACTTGCTAGAGAAAGGATTCATAACGCCTGGTATGTCCCCTTGGGGCACACCAGTGTTATTTATGCATAAGAAAAATGGCTCATTGAGAATGTGTATTGACTAATGACAACTGAATAAAGTGACTATTAAGAATAAATATCCCCTTCCAAGAATTGATGATTTATTTGATCAGTTACAAGGTGCCAAGTGTTTCTCATAGATTGATTTGAGGTCGGGTTACCACTAAGTGAGGATCAAAGAGAATGATATACCTAAGACAGTTTTTTGTACACGATATGGTCATGATGAGTTTCTGGTCATATTCATTTGGTTAACTAATGCACTCGTAGCTTTTATGGATTTGATGAATAGGGTGTTCAAGCCATTCATAGATGTGTTCATGATAGACTTTATAGATGATATTCTAGTTTATTCGAGATCAAAAGAGGACCATGCCAGTCATTTACGATAGGTGTTACCAATTTTTTGTGATTGTAAATTATATGCAAAGTTCTCTAAATGTGAGTTTTGGTAAAAATATGTTGCATTCTTGGGTCATATTGTATCAAATAAAGGAATAAAGGTTGATACTTAAAAGATAAAAGCTATGAAGAAATGGCCAAGACCTATAACGCCTATGGAGATTCATGGTTTCTTTGGGTTGGTAGGTTATTATAGGAGGTTTGTTGAAGGGTTTTCTTTAATTTTTGCACCTTTAACAAAGCTAACACACAAAGCGTCTAAGTTTCAATGGAATGATGCATGTCAAAGGAGTTTCCAAGATATGAAGTATAAGTTAACTTCTACACCCATATTGGTACTTCCAGAAGGCACAGAAGGGTATGCAGTATATTGTGATGCTTTTAGAATTAGCTTAGGATATGTGTTGCTTTAACATGGTAAAGTAATAGCATATGCCTCAATACAATTGCAGCCATATGAGAAAAATTATCCTAAACATGATCTTGAGCTAGCAGTAGTTATATTTGCTTTAAAGATATGGTGCCATTACTTGTATGTGATTAATGTTGAAATATATACTGACCATTAAAGATTACAATATATCTTTAGCCAGAAGGACCTAAATTTGAGGCAATGAATATGTCTTGAACTATTAAAAGACTATGATGTTATATCTGGTATCATTCAAGAAAAGCAAATATAGTAGCTGATGCATTAAGTCATGAGGCTAGGTGGGCACTTATAGGATCCTACGGAATGACAAGGTATGACTAAAGATCTATACCAACCAACTAGGTTGAGGGTTCGCCTTCTTAAAACTCCAAATAAGGGGATTATTGTGCATAATACGAAAGAATTTTCATTAGTGGCCGAAGTGAAAGAGAAGCAAAATCCAGATCCTATTCTATTATAGTTTAAGGAAAATGTATAATATGGTATGACAAAGTCATTTGAGCTTACACAAGAGGGAGTACTTCGGTGCCAAAATAGATTGTGCGTGCCAAATATAGATGGGCTAAGAAAGAGGATTATGATAGAGGCATATCATTCAAGGTATTCCATCCATCCGGGGTTAACTAAAATGTATCATGATTTGAAAGGAGTGTATTGGTGGGGTGACATGAAGAAGAACATAGCAGAATTTGTAGCCGAGTGTTTGAATTGTCAAAGAGTTAAAGTAGAGCACCAAAAGCCCAGGGGCTATATGCAATTTATAGATATTCAAATCTGGAAGTGGTACATGATCAACCTAGATTTCATCAGTGGTTTACCTCATGCATCTCAAAGTTTCAATTCCATATGGGTAATAGTTGATAGACTTACCAAATCAGTACACTTCGTATCGATTAGGGCCACTTACACAGGTGAAGAGTATGTGGAATTGTATATCTAAGATATAGTTTGGCTACCCAAAGTACTAACCTCTATTATATCGGATAGGGGAGCTCAATTTACTATAAATTTTTGGAAGTCTTTTCAGAGAAATTTGGGAACACAAGTGAATCTAAGTACAACTTTTCACTCTAAAACAGAAGGAAAAGCAGAACATACCATCCAAACACGTGAAGATATTATATGATCTTGTGTATTAGACTTTAAAGATAGTTGGGATGATCAGGTGCCTCTTATAGAGTTTGCCTACAGTAATAGCTATCATTCGAGTATTTAAATGACAATATATGAAGCTTTGTATGGAAGAAAGTACAGATCACCAATTGGATGGTTTCAAGTGGGTGAAGCTACTTTATGTGGGCCAGATCTTGTTCATCAAGCTATGGAAAAGGTTACGGTTATTCAAAAGTGGTTGGAGACATCGCAAAGTTGACATAAATCATATGAGGATATTAGAAGAAGAGGGCCAGAGTTTGCTATCAGAGATTCGGTATTCTTGAAAGTGTCACCAATGAAAGGGGTAATGAGATTTGGTAAGAAAGGAAAATTAAGTCCACATTATATAGGCCCATATAAGATTATTCGAAGGTTTGGCCAAGTCGCACATGAGTTAGAGTTACCCCAATAGCTCTTAATAGTCCACCCAGTGTTTTACGTCTAATGCTTCAGAAGTGCATTGGAGATCCATGTCATATTACTCCTACTGAAGATGTACAAGTTACGAAAGATCTCTCCTATAAAGAAATACCTATTTCCATTCTAGATCAACAAGTTACAAAGTTAAGAAATAAGGAAATAACTTCTATAAAAGTACTTTGGAGGAACCAACAAGTAGAAGAAATCACATGAGAAGCTAAAGAAATGATGAAACCCAAGTACCCCCGTTTATTTGAATACAAAGAGAAAGTACAAGATGTTGAATTATAGGAATAACAAGTAAGTATAATATAAGTGCCGTGTGATAACAGGAACATTAACCTTAGTCTTGAACTTGTTTAGGTTAGAAAGTTATGCTAACATTTGAGGACGAATGTTCCTAGGAGGAAGGATGTAACACCCTATATTTTGCATGTTTTGAATCTATTTATATGAAACTAGGTATAGCCTTGTGTATAGGTAATGGAAGAGCATTGTTATATGAGTATTGATGGTATCGTTGGAGTTCTAAATATTACTCGTACATTTTAGTGTGATGTAATCAAGTTAATATCGATACAACTATTTAAACTTGGGATCGTAATCTAGTATTTTGATCTATAGTTTGAAGTGACCAAGTGCATACAAGTTGCAAGTTAGATTAAAAGGGTTAAGGACTAAAAAGGGAATAAAATATTAAGGTGCTTGTTTGACTTAATAAAACTAGTAGGTGAGTCACCTACTTGAGATATATGGACCAAGTTAATGGATCGGATTTGGTCCTATGTTAATGTACTTATTTGGGCCTAACTTAAGTAAAAGAAAAGGAAATGAAGAAATGGTCCAACACTTAAATCTGCTGAATTCCCAAGTTAATTTATCCCAAATAATAATTTATGCAAGTAGGTAAATCACCTACTTTGACCTTTTGAGAAGCTTGATCTCTATAAGTAGGTGCATCACCTACTTTGACCCTTTTGACCAATTTTGAGGTCCAAAGTGCAGCTAATTAGATGGGCAAAAATAGGTCCTTTCTTAGGCCAAGTTGCTGGTTATTTCCTTCAATTGTAAGTCACAAAAAGTACCACATTTCATAAAGTTCTCCCTACTTCTCTCTAAAATAGCTAGGAGTAGCCCCAATTCTCCTTCTAGGATTCTTGAAGAACCCTCACCTAGGTAAGTGAAAACAATTATGGCTTAGCTTAATTCTTCCATAGAATATTAGCAAAACATGCTATTCATGCTTAATTATAAGTCCATGGTAGAATATAAAGTAATCTAACTACCCAATTTTTCTTTGTTATTAAGAGACTTCTCTTTTCTTCTTTGATTTAAAGTGTGAGGGAAAGTTCAAGTTCTTAAAGAGTTTGAATTAGAAGGATAAGTTGTAGAAAATTGAGGTAAGGTGACTGCTCTATTTTTTCCTCCTTATATATGAATTTGGGAAAGAATTATGGATGTGTTGTTATTAAAAACTCAACGAATGATGACTTCCATATTTGATTGCTACCAAAAAAGGGATTTGGGGTTATTTTGTGGACTATTTTATGTATATATGTTGGGAACTACCACATTGATATTGCGGAAAGGTTTGATTAGTTCATATTGAAATATAAAATAAAGGTTTAGTGGTACACCAACGAATTAATTGTTGTATATGTTTATTGTCTATGCTGTTTTATGTATTGTTTAGAGGGTGTAATGAAGCCAAAGTTGTTTTGCGGGATCTTATAAGAATATGTATGGTATGTGGGTATAATTGGAGGAGAAAAGGGTTAAAATAACACCCTTGATTGATAGCTAAGGGCTTACTTCCCAGCTACTATTTTAGACAAAGTTGAGTAGCCTAATGTGTTGGCTAGTTACTGATATTAGTTTTATCACATACTTTATTATAGATAAACAATCCTAAAGGCTAGAATTTAGGTTTGGTTAATAGCAAAGTTATAGAATTAGGTATGTAAGGCTACTCTATGTCGTATTCTTTGGCATGAAATCCAATACTTGTGCTACAAAGTCAGCTTCTAAAGCTCTCCCATAATAAATGATACCTAGTGGCAGCACATGACCTACCATCTAGCTAATGACCTTGTTCTCGCTCCCTAATGTGTTAAAACATTCCACTACATTGTAACACCCCGGTTTTCTGAATCGGATCTCTATACAGTGCCCATGATCCTGAGGGACCACATGCTAACCCATGACTGATATATGTACCTATATACTGCAATATATGACGTAATAATATGGAAAACATAAACAATAGTCCATAAAGTTGAACTGCATAGAATATCTGACAAATCTTAGCACCCATATGGGGTAACGAATACCCAAAACAACTGAAATCTGAATCAAATTTGAGCTAAAGCTGAAAGACTCTAGATACTGTCTGAATAAGGAGTTGAAGGAACATGTCTCCAACTAAATCCATCTAGCAAAACTAAACTAAAATAATAAATGAAATAAATAATATGTCCTCGAATGGATGAGGACTCACTACAACTCTACGACTGGAATGCTACTGTAACTGCTGATCTAGAGCTCGTATCTGTGAACCTATGGTGTAATGTGAAATAAAGCACCATAGCAAAAATACGTCAGTACAACTAGGAGTACTGAGTATACGAGTGAGGTAGGCTAAATTCAAAAGGGTTTACATGCATGAACAATACTAACTGACTGACTAATATGAACGTAAGACTGCGAGAATGCATACGTAGTAACTGAGATCGTGACTACATGATATCTAGATCTAAACATTAATACATAATCTACTGATATCTAGCATGACAAATACTGAGATTCTGATAACATAGATGACTGTGTCTGACAGTCCTAAATCTAATGGAACTATCCGTGTTCCATTCTGTAACTGAATTAACTGTATCTGACCATCCTGATATACTGAAATATAAAGAACTATCTGAGTTCTTTTACTGAGATTGGAACTAAAATAGTGGGAGAAATTTGTTTGATCGACATGCCCCAATAACGCATATAGCAAAGTTGGGGTCCAATCTCTTCCCCGACTGGAAGGGTGTCAATACCGTGCCACTGGTAAGGACAGCTGTGAGTGACCCTTAGTTGGTAGGTACTCAAAATAAGAATGGTGGGAACCCTAAACTGATGGATTAAGCCACCTCATTGACCCTAATCTGACAGGTTAAGATGTCTCAACCTACACTGGCTACGTAGTTCTGGAACACAAGGTTGATTACTAAGAATCACACCCTAAACTGGTAGGTGAGTTCCCATCCTTGGGTTCATTTGTTGCTAACTTCTACTCCCATCTGAAGAGACTGAACATGATTTAACTAACGATACATAGACTGAGTAACTGACTTTTGTTGACTAACGGATTTGTGCTACTATTTGAGAATTAACTGAGATCATGAGATTTTTGAGGTTTCCTGAGTCACATAACCGACTGAGTTCTATAGATTATGGCTTGACTGAGATTATTGTGATAACATGACATGGCTCTAGGTACACAGCTATATTTTTTAGGTACAAGTACCCCCAGGACTCAATGGAAGGAAACTGACACACATGACTGACTTGATCATAAGAGTAGAGTCCACAATTTACCATATTATGAGTAGAGGATTTCACACTAAGCATAGTTCTCAACATCTTATACATGGAAGCAAAATTCATACAACATGTATATACTTGCATAGCTTCAATATCTTGGTTAATTCATATCACAACAACAACGTATAGCACTCACATGGAATTCATGGTAAATCATAAAGCATAGAGCATGGACTTGTCATTTAAGAACTATTAAATCATGGGACATGAATTCTGTCATTCTAGGCATATTATCAAACACTTTGCATGCATTCTTTTAGCTTAACTATGTTCATGAATTTCACCATATTAAGCCACATAAGGATCATGGGTTTCAACTAACCAACATATATACTTCATGAAAACACGTTTAGATATCATCTTGAAACTTAAACAATAATCATCAACATGTACATGCCCGTATCACAACAAGACAATCACAAAATAATATTTTAAACATGGTTCTTGAGCTCTATGAATGAAATGGATCCATAGATAAACACTACGCATACCTGACTCAAGGTTCTTGATGTTTTTGAACTTGAAGGATTTGAAATCCTTTGATTTTTTGAAAAAGATTGGGTCTTTTTATTGGAGATTAAATTTAGAGAGAAACCCTAATTTTTGTTTGTGAAATAATAATGAGCAAATGGGCTGAATTCGGACTCATCTAGGTATATATAGGCGAGTAGTAAGTGACCAAAACACCCCTGTTAAAATAGCCTAGAAGTAAACTGAATGTGGCATGTGACGACCCGACTGACAGTCCGTCAGGAACTTGACGGTCCATCATTTCGACCATCATACGTGGACCAGAAATGGGATTCACTGGATAAGAGTTGATGCCCTGGATGACGGTTTGTCAAAAATCTGACAGTCCATCAAAAATCTGACGGTCTGTCAACTCGTCCATCAATTCTTATCCAGAACGTGGCCTTACTGCCTTGGCTATGACGATCAAAGTGGTGGTCCGTCACTTGTTTGGCATTCTATCAACTTGGACATCGCACATGGGCGTTTCAGTCAATTTTGAGTAAAATATCCATAACTTCCTCGTCTGGTGTCGGATTTGGAAAAAATTGGTATCGTTAGAAAGCTAACTCAATTTCCCAGGTGATAGAAAGTAGAAATCTCATAAATACCACAGGTATAAAAATAGATTTGTATTTCAAAGAAAGTACTAGCATCCTTAAGATGATTTCTAGCTAGGAATAAGCACGGGTATTACAATATCTCCCCCTTGAGAATATTCGTCCTCAAATGAGACTGACTAAGAGGCAAAATAATAAATGAACATGAACTGAACATGAGTGAATGAGACATGACTTCATGATTGACATGCTAAATATACTGAACTCATGCACATCTGATGAATGGCTAACTGGTACATGAATGCGTGATCGAGTATTCTGATAAACTAAGTTTCTCAAGAGGAGAATGCATAGCTGATGTATGATTTTATAACTAAACTAATACATAAATGCATTACAGTGTATGAAATGGTAGTAGATACCACGTTACTAAAGGGGAACATGAATATGAAACTGAATAAGCTTAAGGCAAACTATTACCTTGAGCTTGATCTAAATCAGCGGAGAAGAGGTAAGGATATTTGGTACGCATATCTACTTCTTCTTCCCAAGTAGCTCCCTCGACGTACTGATTTTGCTAAAGAACCTTAACTAGAGGGACCTCTTTGTTCCTCAATAGACGAGTCTGATAGTTTAAGATTTTGAATTGAATCTCTTCATAAGAGAGACTATTCTGAACATCAATGCTCTGAATAGGGACTACAACTTCTAGGTCACCTACGCACTTCTTGAGCAAGGATACATGGAAGACCGGATGAACTAAGGCTAAATCTAAAGGCAATTCGAGCTCATAAGCTACTTACCTAAATGACTGAGAATCCTAAAGGGACCGATATAGCAGGGACTGAGTTTCCCTTTCTTCCCGAACCTCTTCACTCTCTTCATAGGAGAAATCTTGAGATAGACATAGTCATTGACCTCAAACTCGAGATACTTTCGACGAACATCAGCGTAAGACTTTTGTCAGGCGTCGAAAACCAAGTTAAGACCTATGACTGAGGCCTCACTAACTTCAAACCAACCAATTGGAGATCTACACCTCCTACCATAAGAGCTTCGAATGAAGATATTTTAATACTGGAATGATAGCTATTGTTGTATGCAAACTCAATCAAAGGCAAGTGGTTATCCCAACTTCCCTTAAAATCAATTGCACATGCCCTTAGTATATCTTCAAGAGTCTGAATAGTTCTTTCTGCTTAACCATCTATCTGAGGATGAAAGGTTGTACTGAGATGGACTTGGGTACCAAGACCCTTTTGGAATGCTTTCCAGAAGTGAGAGGTGAACTGGGTACCTCTGCCTGAAATAATAGATAATGGAACACCATGTAATCTGACCAACTCCCTGATATAGAGTTTGGTGTAATCCTCGACTGAATAACAGGTATGAACTGGAAGAAAATAAGCTAACTTGGTCATCCTATCTACAATAACCCAAACTGAATCATGCTGATGACGAGTTTGAGGCTAACCCATCACGAAGTCCATGTTCATTTCTTCCCACTTCTAAGTAGGAATGATGAACTATTACATGGGTCCACTAGGCTTCTGATGCTCTATCTTAACTTGCTAACATATAGCACACTTAGCCAAAAACTCTACAACATCTTTCTTTATCCTACTCCACCAATAGATTTCCCGCAAGTCGCGGTACATCTTAGTGGCCCCTGGATAAATAGAGTATTGTGCACCATGTGCTTCTGCAAGAATCTGCTTCTTTAATTCATCCACACCTGGAACGCACAGATGACCCTGACAACCAAAAACTCCATCTCCCCCTTGGGATAAAACCTCTACTCTCTAATTCTGAACTGACTCTTTTAGCTTGACAAGGCTAAGATCCCCGTCTAACTTTTCTTTCACCTCAGAAACTAGAGATGACTCTGAACTATAATGAACACATACACCACCCTTCAAAGAATTGACTAAGCGAACAGCTAGTCTGGTAAGCTGATGGATTTCCTGAGCTATCTTTTTCTTATTGTGCTCGATGTGACAAATACTACCCATAGAGAGTCTACTGAGAGCATCGGCCACAATGTTAGACTTGCCCAGATCGTATAGGACACTCATGTCATAATCTTTCAAAAGCTCTAACCACCTTCTCTGAAGAAGATTAAGATTTTTCTGAGAAAAGACATACTGGAGACTTTTATGATCCATGAAGACATCTACATGAACTCCATATAGATAATGCCTCCAAATCTTTAAGGTAAATACTATGACTGCTAACTCAAGATCATGAGTAGGATAATTCTTCTCATGGGGCTTTAACTGTCTGGAGGCGTAGGCTATGAACTTACCATGATGCATTAGGACACAACCTAAACCAACTCTAGATGCATCATAATATACGACGAACCCATCTAAATTATCTAGAAGCGCTAAAACTGGAGCTAAAGTGAGTCGAGTCTTCAACTCTTGAAAACTCTTCTCATAAGGATCTGACCACTGAAACTTGACCTTTTTTTGAGTCAATCTATACATGGGGGATGTAATAGAATAAAATCCCTTGACAAACCATTTGTAATAGCCATCCAATCCCAAGAAACTCCTAATATTTGTTGGAGAGATAGGGCGAGGCTAGGTTTTTACCACTTCGGTCTTCTGAGGATCTACTCTAATGCCATCATCATAAACTATATGGCCAAGGAATGCTACTGATCTTAGTCAAAAATCTTACTTACTGAATTTTGCGAATCGCTGGTGATATCTAAGAGTTTGAAGAACAATCCTGAGATGGTCTGAACGATCACGCTCTGTGCGAAAATAGACCAGGATATCATCTATGAAGACTATGACAAACATGTCCAAGTACTGCTTGAACACACAGTTCATCAAGTGCATGAAAGAGTTTGGGGCATTGGTAAGACCAAAGGACATAACTAGAAACTCGAAGTGACCATACCGAGTACGAAAAGCTATCTTTGGGATGTCACATTCTCTAACTCTGAGCTGATGGTATCCTGATCTAAGGTCTCTTTTGGAGAAATAACTAGCACCTTGAAGTTGTTAAAACAAGTCATCTATTCTGGGAAGAGGATACTTGTTCTTGACCGTAACTTTGTTGATCTGATGGTAATCAATACATATCCTAAAAGAACCATCTTTCTTGAGCACGAATAAGACTAGTGCACCCTATGGGGATACACTGGTCCTGATGAATCCCTTATCTAAGAGATCCTTCAACTGATTTTTTAGTTCCTTGAGTTCTGCTGGTGCCATTCTTTATGGAGAAATAGAAATAAGTTGAGTATCTAGAATAAGGTCAATGCCAAAGTCTATTTCCCTTTCGGGAGGAATGCTTGAAAGATCTTTGGGAAACACGTCTGAATACTCATTTACAACTAGGACTGATTCAAGACTAGGAGATTCAGAACTGGAATCTTTAATATGCACCAGATGATATACACGCCCCTTAGAAATTATTTTTCTTGCCCGAAGGTAGGAAATAAGTTGACCCCTGAAAGATGAAGTACTACCCTTCCACTCTAGGACGGGCTCATTTGGGAACTAAAACTGAACTACCCTGGTTCTGTAGTCAACTGTGGCATAACAAGAATAAAGCAAATCTATACCGAGAATGACATCAAAATTAGTCATCTCTAACTTAAATAAATCTGCTGATATAGCTTTTTGAAATATCATAATCGGGCAGTTCCTGTATACTCACTGAGCTATGATAGTTGTACCCACTAGGGTAGAGATTGAAAAGGGCTCTGCTAAAATTTCAGGACTAATTCCAAAATTGCCAGCTATATAAGGAGTAATAAAAGACAAGGATGCACCTGGATCTAGCAAAGCATAAACATGAACATGGAAAATATGTAACGTACCAGTAATGACATCAAGAGAATTTTCCTAATCCTGTCAGGTCTGAAGAGAATAGATTCAATTTAGGCGTTGCCCACTAGTAGCACTGGAAGTAGCACTCTACTGATTTGGATGACCAAACTGGGTTGTGGGGTGATTCTACTGACGCTGTAGACCTGACTGCGGACACTCTCTAATCCTGTGTCCTGACTTGCCACAACCAAAACAAACATCACTACCAGATCTACAGGTACCCTTGTAGTTATTACCACAAGTCTGACATAGGAGATTAGTTTGGGCATTACTGACACTGCCCTGAGACTTAGAGACTGGTGATCGATCTCTATTACCATCTCTAAATTTTGGCATCGGGGCACTGGCAGAGGAAAGAGCTAGAATTGTTGGCTTAGGACGAAATTGAAATGGTTTTCTCCTTCTGATTTTGGTTGAGCAAAACTGAAACTGCCTGACCTTGATCTCTTGTTCTGACTCCCTAGTCCTAATCTTCTGCTCCTCTATTTGTTGAGCATGAGTCATAAGCCTTTCTAAAGTCATATCACTATTCAGCATCGTAGACCTACACTCATTTACCATGCTATCATTCACCCCTAACATGAACTTGCTAATCTTAGCCCTGTTGTCTGTAACCACATGAGGGTCATATCTGGCTAGCTGAGTATATCTGAGAGAATAATCCTTAACTATCATATTTCCCTGCCTGAGGTTGATGAACTCTAGAACTTTTGCCTCCCTCAGCTCTTGGGGAAAGAATCTGTCTAAGAAAGTTGTGACAAATTCCTCCTACTCTATAGGACCTGCATACTCTAACCTCTTGGACTTCCACTGTTTGTACTAAGTGTAAGCAACATCCTGTAACTGGTATATGGCTAACTCAGCACTCTGACAAGAAGTAACTCCTACGATTTCTATGACCTTCTGGACTTGGTCAATGAATTCCTGAGGGTCTTCATTAGACTTAGACCCAAAAAAAGATGGAGGGTTCATTCGGGTGAAGTCCCGAATCCTAGTTGTGGTTGAGTTGGCCACTGGAGTATGCTGGAATAACTGGTGGCCGTTTATTTTAGGAAGCCACAAACTGAGTAAGTGTGGTGAATACAGCCCTAAACTCTGCGTGAGTAACATGTTCACCCAAAGGATCTTTGGGCTAAGGAGCCGGCTGGTTTCTTCTCTTTGGAGGTATATTCTGAAATAAGAGAAAAATGAATTAGACTGAGAGTTTAACTTGAGATTGTGCTCACTAGCATGATATGAATACCGAAAGAAGGGAAACTATTCCTAAAATATCTTATAGCCTCTTGCACATAAATATGGCACGCAAAAACTTACTAGATACAGTAATCATACCTGTCATAAAAGATGAAGTAAATAGGCGAGCAGGCTCAACAGATGCACCAACCAGCTCTGAGGTTGAAGTCAGGGATGAAGTAGAATAGTTTGTGTCCCCTCACCTTGAGTACTTAAATCTAGAGAATCTATATGCTCCCTTATCTCCATATCTAATCCAACACCCACATCATCTATATGTGTCACATCAAGCCCTATGAAAACTATCGGCCCCTCAGACTGGGTCTGTGGTGTTGCTTCCCACTATTTAAATCTCCTAGAAATATCTGGACATGCCAAACCCTTTATATTCCTTGTCTGCACGATCGCGAGGATAGTCACCCTCTCATCAATGACTGGTAACTCAGGTAAACCTGCCTCATCATATAGTCTCTGAATCATATAAGGAAACGGCAAGTTAGTCAGCTCACCAAAGGCTCTATAATGTAGCTCATACCTGAGGATGACAGCAACATCAATATCATAACAAGACATCAAGTAGGAAATTAATGCAGATTTTTTCTATATCAATGTGATATTTGAAGTAGTGGGAAGCAGCAAGTAATGAATCAGCAACCACCAAAATCTGGCCTCTAGTGTCAATAGTCCCTTCTTGATCATAGCTGGCCCCTCAATCCATGAGACGTCATCACCTTATGGTGAAATGCATTAGGCTATCCATCTTTTCATCTCAACCCTTTTAGCTCAGTCCTCAGCATTTACATGATATAACAATCTTTTATAATCCTCAATATATAGTCGCACTCTATTGTAGATGCAGGTGTAATAAAATCAAGGCTGAATATAAATCTATGGATAGTCTTCTCTCTAATATCAACTCTGGCTACTCTGACTAGTACGTGATCAAGTTATAGTTTTCGTGCAAATTTGATTAGGCCTGGATGATGGTGCATAGGAAGGACTATGGTGTCTTTGTAAGATTCATAAAAACTTCCACACCATAGTTGGGTTGTAAGTACCGAGTAGCCTAGTAATCCTCCCGAGATGATACCTATCAAATAGTGCCCTTAGGTGTGGTAACTACTGCAGCCCTAATAAATTGATCCTACGCTCCTTATAGATACAGCGTATAGGCCTATTTGTGTTGTAAATATGCTTGTCCCTATGATATATACTCTGCATCCCTTCAGCATACTACATCACATGACCCTCCTCGAGAGGTGTATCTAAGTTATGTGCGGGTATGAGTGCCTATTGTACATTATGGAAAGCCTGTGTTATACCCTTCTAGAACTAGGGTACCTCTGGATATTGTGTATGAGTGGTGGTACCCTCCTCAGACTAGGGTACCGCTGATGACTGCTCATATTCAACCTCCTTAAAAGAATCCTAGGACCCTTCCTCAGACTGGGGGTGCTGAGCATCAGTATGTGGAGTAGGATCATACTCTACCACCTTATTATTATCATCATCATCAGTCGGATGAGTATTTGGGGGTGATATCCTTGTGGACTTCATCCTCAATCAGGATACGACTGACTAAGCAGCCTGGCAAGTCTTTCCTTACATGACTTTACGTGTCACTACAACTACATCATCAATATGACGTTGTCTCGGATACTCCTCCATCGAACCGCTAAGATCAAGAAACTAAACTCGTCTCTTAGAAGTACAAACTATTTTATTCTTCATCGCTTTAGCTTCCATGTATACATAAAAAACCAAATATTAGTTTCCAACAAAAATGAGGGATAGTGAAAGTTGAACAAAAACTCAAAATCTAAAAATTTCAAATTTTTTCTCACTTTTCACACCCCTATAACCTGTTTGAAACCCCAACAAGTTTAATGTGTATATGCTAATTAAAAATCATGACTTCCAAAACAAACAAACACGTTTAACCCATAGCATTACTTACATTCATTCAAGTTCAACTTTTGGTTAGGGCCTAAACTAAGAATTTTAACTTGAAACAAGGCCTTACATTATGGCTTTAGGCTATTTCAAGGTTTCCTCTTACAAGCATGATAGTTTCTATAAATCTAGCAATGAAATACATATATCAACTTGTTTAAACAATAGATAAAGCATTATATCACTATTGGGGGCCAAGAAAGTTACCTCTTATAAGAAAATTTGAAAGAGAATAATGAATAACTCAAGCAAAACCAAGGTTGAAACTTGTTTGGAGCGCGTTTGGACAAGTTGGTATCTCAAACAAGTGTCAATTTTGCATTTTCTTCAGTGTGGGGTTGGTTTATGTTTAAGGTGGAAAGTTTGAATTCAAAGAGAAATTTGAAGTTTTGACGATTATAATGAGTTACAATGAGGGTTAAAATGTTTGTATATAGGTGGGGGCTGTATTAGGTCATATTTAAATGTTGCTGGGCCCAAAATTTTAATTAAAAAATAGGTCCAAATTTTAACCTATATACGGTTTGTACCTGCGCTCTGAACCCATGGTCGGGTCCTAGGCGCAGGTTGCACCTGCGGCCAGTAGGTAGCACCTTTGGCCAGCGGGTGCTGGGTGTAGGTACTGGGCTAAAACTATTGGCCCACTTTTCCACAACCTAAGTTTTAGGTCCCAAAAGTAAAATTAGGTGTCAAAGTCCATAACTTACCAATTTTCATCCTCAAAATTTTAACCTTTCTATTTATTACTCAACTTATCGTGTGGAACTTGTGACCATAATGGGCTAATCACACAGTCCCCTTACCTAAAAATCGATGATTGTAGCAATGTTTACCGTATTTCGGGTAAGGTTCAAAAGCTAAAAATCTACAAAAATAAAAACAACAAAAACATAAACATTAAAATATAGTAGGTTGCCTCCCACTCAACGCTTGATTTAACGTATCGGCACGATGTGGGTATCTTAACCACTCAAAATTCATTAAGATACCAATAGGAGTATCCTTTGGGGTCATTAATACAATCAATCACCGACACTACCCTCATATCGGCTGGCTCCTTTTAGACTTTCGGATGTTGAATGTTGTCTTCTCACCATTGACTTAGAATTTCAACTCACCCTTCTCTATGTCAACCGTAGTTCTACTTGTGGACATAAATGGTCTTCCCAAAAAAATGAGCATCTCGGTGTGAACTTCACAGTCTAAGATGAGAAGGTCAACTAGGAAAATAAATTTGTCCTCCCTAGCGATCACATCATAAGAGATTTCTATGAGATTCTTCACTGTGCGGTCAACCATTAATAGCCTCATCAAAGTTGGTTCCATAAGGTTCAATCCTAGTTGCTTGAAGATGGTCAGTGATGTCAAATTGTTGTTAGCCCCTAAATTACACAAGGCTTGGGCAAATTTGGATGACCTAATAGTTCATGGAATAGTGAACGCTCTGGGGTCACCCTTTTTCTACACTATGGAGCTAGTTGTGACTGCACTACAGTGGTGCACACCCTTAATATCCTCAAAAGTTGTTCCTTTCTTCCTAGTGACTAACTCTTTTAAGAACCTGGCGTATCCAAGTATCTGTCTAATGCCTCAAGAAGAGGTATGTTCAGGAACAATTTTCTTAGCATCATAATGAACTATTTGAACTTACCTTCTTCTTTCTTCCACATCAGTCACTGAGGAAAAGGTGGGGTGGTCTCAAAATCTGTCTGACCTCTGGCTCAATGATCGAGCCTTTACCTTTATCCTTAGCAATTGTATCTCTATCATATGATACCTTCTCAGACTCAGCAATATGTGTCTCATTATCAACAACTTCAGCAGCAGGTAGTAGGGAATCCATAGTAGTGATACCACTCCTTGTGGTAATAGCAAATGCATGGCCATCATTTTCTAGATTTTGCACGGTGTTGCTCGAAATGGTACCTGGCTGGATCTTATTCAGAGTTGCTGACATCTTCCCAAATTGGTGCTCCAACTGCTTAATAGCAGTGGCATGTGACTCGACCTTCTGGGTCAACCCTAAAATATCAGTCTTAATCTCCCAAAGGTTTGTTTCCTAATTTTCTTGACCCTTCACCAATTTAACCAGCATCTCCTTTATTTTAGATTCTGGATCACGTCTACCAGGTAGAATATATCTATCTACCTCTCTCTATAGTCATATTTCTTTTTCCAATCACCATCTCTCTCTCTGCTATAGTCTCTGTACCTATCACAATAGTTTCGACCTTGCTTCCCTTGCCCTGGGCTAAAAAACCCACCATCTGATGATCCCGGTAATTAGATTCCTCTTCCAATTCAGACTCATATGGTTTGGAAGCTGACCCTTGTGCTACTACTGCATTCACTTTCTCAAATTTGTTTGCTGCAAATAGCTTTGCTAGCTCCCCTAAATCTGTCCTTAGTAATACAATTTCTTGTGTTAGTGTATCATCAGCTACTCTCTGGTTGTAGGAAGAACCAATAGCATAAGTGCCAGATTCTTTATTAGCCTCTCGAGTTTGCCACCCTCAGTTTGTAAGTAAGATCTAATCTAACATCTTTGAAGCTGTCTTCAAACTTAGTCTCATAAAGGCTCCTCTAGAGATGGTGTTTGCCATGGCTCTGGAGATGATAGTTAGGGCTCTGTAGAATATTTTCAATAAGCTGTCCCTGATAACTGATAATTTGTCACCAAACTTAATTTCTTCTTAAACCTAAATTAAACCTCGTACATGGATTCTGATAGTAGCTGCCTGAAATTAGAGATCTCTTCCTTAACCTGTAATATCCTTAATTGAGGGAAGAACCTATTTAAGAATTTCCTACACAACTCATTCCAATTCATGATATATCCTCTTGGTAATTCCCCTAACCATAAAGATGCTTCTCCGATAAGTGAAAAGGGGAAGAGCCTCAGTCTAAGTGCTTCCTGATTTAGCCTTAGATTGGTATATGAGTTACAGATCCTAAGGAAATTTTCAAGGTGCAAATTTGTATCATCGGTAGGAAATCTTGCAAACACACCCTTCAAATTTAGAAGTTGGATCATGGCACTCGTAATGTCAAATTTGATGTTAAGGGGAAAAATAGGAGGTACTATGGCTCCCAGTCTCTATCGGCTCAAAATATCCCATATCTTCTTCACTATCGACATAAAGCTACATATACTGATATACAGGGATAACGTGAACACGGGAACCTCTAGCTCTATTTTGATTCCGACCAAATGCTGGTCGGTGGCCTGCTGTTTATCTCTGCTCAGCTAGATCTGCATCCCTCGATATCCTCTAAGCTTCTTTCACTGCTCTCTTTTCTACTTCAGTTTGAGCTAAAATCTCACCATTTTGTCGATCAATAATATTTTGTACTCCCTCGGTAGGAGGCACAATATCACGAACCCCTTAAAAATTATCAACTCTTTTCAACTCAAACATCCTTCTTGGTGTTTAGAGGATCCTCTCTGGATTCAGATTCAGTGGGAGTAAGGGATTGCCACTTCTCCATGTGCTAGACATACACTATTTTATGCCCAACAAAGAACAAAAATAAAAACTAAAAACCCAAAAATTGCAATAACCTCTTTCTACAAATCAACATTGTGTTCCCTGACAATGGCACCAATTTCTTTAATGACATCCAAGAAACACCCCCTTTTAGGTTATGGTACGGTCTTTGTCAAGGTATAGTAACCCAATTAAGGTTGAATTCAAATCCCAAAGGAACATGTGGTTTAATAGATCTCAGTGGTTACAGTCTATTGGCAAAATAGGAAACTAAATATGGGGGATTTGTGTATAGTCATCTCGAATACAGAATAATATTAACTTGGTTGAAAATTTGTCATGAGTGAACACGACGATTGTATTCCCCTGGTGTCTCAACTCTATAGGTTTATCATGCATAGTTGAACCACCAATACCTTACATGCAGAACCAATAAATTATGTATCTCCCATAGTTTTTTGGATTAGTAGGAGGATTTCACCCTTTACCTATTGTGTCTAAGGATGTCGCGTTACTAATCCTTACCTAATCCCAGTTAACTATAACCTTTTGAGTCTTAAGTTATTAGATTAAAGATAATAATCATTCACATATACCTTTGTGCTGCAATGGATCGACTATTAACTCCTAAATTACTATTGTTTTTATCTTTTCCTAGTTACTACCCCATTATTAGAGCAAATAGTAATATGTAAGCTGGATCCTAATGTATGCAACCATTAAGAAATCAATCATTTGGAAGATAAAGTAATGTATTCCATAGGTATTGGTTTCTGTCAACAATCGCACTTCCCCTACTTCATTAATTTGCCAAGGTTTCCACAATCCTAGCTATGGGTTTTAGCTGCTCATGGTTGTAAAGAATCCAATAACATTAATACTAGAAACCAGAGATTAAATCACAATGATAAGATAAAAGAAACCCCACAAACGTATACTAAATAATCATCCAAAGTCAATACATAGAAATCTCAGGATCGAAGATGGATCTTGAAATCAAAATATGTTTCTAACTGTTAAATGTGTCGACCTTCTACTAAAAAATACATAAGGGGTATTTATAGTACAAGAGAAAAACCTAAAAACTAAGTCCAAACAAAATAGGAGAAAACCGGGTCCATGTCCACCTACTCCCTGCACCTGCAGACTGGTAGTGGCACAGGTACTACCTGCGACCCAGGCACCGGGTGCAGGTAAAAGGAGCAAAACTCCTGCAATGTTCAACTCTTGAGATTTTGACTTTCTGGCACTGCTTTGTGTACATGCTACTTGAACCAACATATTGACTTGGTAAGTGCCAGGAGTTAATTTTTTAGCTCTTATTCAACTCTCGAACATGCATTAATCACGATCAAGTTGGAAAACATCCCACTCATCCAAAATCATTCCAAAAGTAACCAAATATACCTTTTCACAAACTTATCATCCAAATCATGGTTTCTTGCAAAACAGATCAAATCTAACAAAAAGCCCACAGGAACTTGGATATTTTCCTCGTTTGAATGCCAAAAGTGCTACATTTCTATAGCACATCACCACCTAACTAGATTAGGATACATATTTATAGACCATAACTAGTAGGATTTTAAAAAGAAAACAATTAATTAATAAAAAAAAATTATTAAAATTTATGCAATTAAATGAGCTTAAACAAATCATGTGATCGTATAAGAGTTCATGTAAATTGAAAATGGTGATAAAAAAGGTGAGAGGATGAGTTGTGGCTGAACAAATGAATTTCTCACAACATACTTGTGCTTTAGTAAACATTACCCTGAGGAAGTTGATTATACAACCACTATCTATCCTACACATCTTTGATCACCGTCTTCAATTTATGTGGACTCTTATATGATCACATAACTTGTTTAATCTCAATTAATTGCATAAATTCTAATTATTTATTTTTTTATTAATTAGTTATTATTATTTTCACAATATACTAGTAAGGACAATAAACTAATTTGGTATATTATTGACAAAGCGTGCAATCTATGATTTATACTAGAAAAAATCGATGGTCCTCAATTCAATTTAATTTATTTAATTATTTATATTTTTGATTATGTACTAATATTTTTTTGACTGTTGCACCGTCCCGTATATACCTTACAAATGATAGAATGTCGATCTATACGGTTCATCATCTACCCACCGCATGAGAAGGCATCAATTATATTGATGGTCTATGAATGAGGTCCAGCAGTAAAAAAATTTAACTATCAAATTCTTACAAAAATAAAAAAAAGTACGTGTCAAATCATACCCAACAGTTATATCTGCTTCCTTTTGTGTATAAAAAGGAAGACAATCCTTCTTTTAATACTCTCATTGTTTGGCTTTATTTTTTATTTATTTTTAAAAACTACAATGACTCTAGCATCTCAAACATCCAATACAAAGTGTCATACATATGTTGTTGTGGCAATCCAGCTATCTTAAGGACGTCACGCACCAATTCAAATCCAAGTCAAAAAAAATTTAACTCTGTGATTGAAAAGGTGAGTGTGTATATTAATATGTGACTTATATTTTTTATTTAAGTAATCAAATTCATCTAATTACTTTTTTTGTCTAGGATAATGGTGGATTCTATTATTTTAAGTGGCTTTAGGAAGACTTACTGACGAGCAGTCCATCAACATCAAATTTTCAAGGCCTTGCCAAGTTTCAAAAATACAAAGGCTTCAAAAATCTAAAGAAAATAAAAATCTTCTCATGACATTGTTAAAAGAATCCAAAGAGCAAAGGGTTACTTGAAAGGGCTGCAAAAATAAATCTAAATGGAGAGGATCAACTAAAACAAAGGTTGATTTTAGCTTAAGAAAAAAAGAATGGCCTAAAAATTTATTGTATGATTTGTTGTTGGTGTTGACTTTTTGAAAAGGTGTAATAGGGATGTAGGGGGACTGAATAAATAGATGTATGGTTTCTTAAATCAACCATGGGTACAATCTAAAATTAAAAGAGAATGACTTCAATAATATTTATCATTGACCTCTATAAACTATGACAATAGCTGAATCGGTAACACAATACAACATATAATAGTAAACATCAACTTTAAGTTTATAGTTCCCAATGATAGCAGTTTATAAATAATTAAGTAGGTCTTTCGTAATAAAAGACATCAGATAAGGATTGATACAATAATGAGCAAACTTGTTTGTAATTATTTAATAGGAATGTAGGAGAACAGAAATATTAGATGTGTAGGTTTTTAAAACAATCGTGGGTGCAGTTTATAAATAATAGAGAATGACTTCTATAATATTTACTATCTAACTCTATAAACTATGACAATAGCTAAATTGGTAACATAATACAATCAACTGTATTATCTAATAAGACAATGGAATAACTAAACATAAATAACAAACTTGTTTTTCATTATTGAGTTACCAAATATATGTAATCCAATAATCCATAAAAACCAAATCATTAAAATATTAAAAAATTTATTTTTGAGCTACCAAACTACATGTTATCAACTATTTTTGCTAACACCGCAATAATCATTGAGTTCCTTTTCAATGCCTATCACATCTACTTCCTTCTCTTCATCTTTCTTCTC